>NC_142167.1:45446625-45632622 GCF_029865625.1 Vigna umbellata | reverse complement strand
CTTATTCCAAAGTGATTAAAAAATGGATGTAGAATCTTTTGATTCGAACCAGTATAAAAATCATTTGTGTGATTTTCTCTATCTCTTCATCTCTTTACTTTACTTTGTTTGAAGAAATTTTTAAAAGGGAAAACGAAGTTTTTAATAGAACCAAATCACCCCCCTCTTGGTTTTGTGTTTGATTACACGCTTTTAAGCATTCTACTGCGTGATACCAACTACATACATTACACAGTCTAACAACCCCCAACACCTCCTAAAAGACTATGTTTTGTTTTTATTCCCTTTTCTGCTAACGTAGACCCTGATGGTCCAATCACCTGGTCTGTCAATGACACCTCGCTAGAGCTTTGATGCACCAGAACAATGGCCTCAAAATGCAATTCAGCTAAGATAGGGTCAAGGTATAGCCCATTTACGAAATGCCACAACGAGAGACTTACCAAATATATATACAAGGACGGAGAACCATGGAAACCAGTGAAACAGACTAAGCTTCCTAATATGAAGAAGCGCAAAAAGAGTTGTCGCGACAAGAGAATGTGCGACAAGAGGCTTTACGAATGACGCGCGAGAGAAGGTTATGTGAAGGAGGTGCGAAGGATGATAAGGTTGCTGAGAACAAGTTCACTTGACTTCAAATATTGGTTGAAATGAATGAGAAGAGTAGAACGGAAACTGGAGTGAACAAGGAAAGCAAAGTAAACTATTTTTAGCAAAAGTGAAAAGTGAAATTGGGAAAAGAAAATCTCAAACGTAAATATGATTTCACCAAACAAATTACTAACGAATGCTGTGGATAAATTAAATCAACAATAAATTACCAATGAATATATATTAGAGAACAATTGAAATAAATTTGGAGAAATATAATGGAAAAAAAAGATAACAATAGGTAGTTTGATGTATACTTCAAAAGTTATTAAAGCTAAGAATAAATTACAACGTAAAATTCAGATTTTCACAGTAAACTGCCAAAGGATCAACTAGTGCTTCGAATTAATCAATTTAATTACATGTTACATGTTTTAAATCCGTCCAAAGGGACGAATCAATGAAACATTATGCGCATGGCCACTGTTTATGAATTTTTTTAAGTAATAATTTGAGCACGTAATCTGCATATATAGTCAACATTTTACATGACACAATATTACATGTTACAGACAAATCAACATAGTCCACCAGACAATTTCTTCAATGTGATTATATACTCTTTCTTTTCTGCTTCAGGATTAGTATCATAATTCTTAGAAGTACCACAAGCCATGAATTGGAAAAGAGAAACTTAAAGTGCATAATTAATGCAAAAATCTCTTTGATTTGGTTATAAAATGACAAGCATATAGGGAAATAGTCCTCTTTATAATTTTAATGCAAAAAGAATGAGTCACTTTATCATATTAAAATTGTAACTAGGAATTAGGCATGCTTCTGATCAATCTCAAAGAAGAAGAATATTATGCACCAAAATTTGTCAACAGAAGTTAATATTTTAGGATCTTGCTCCCTCCACCACCCCAAGTGCTTCTGCACCTTCCCACTATTTTCTTTTATTTCAAAAATACTCTACATCTCTTCACTATTTTTTTATTCCAAAAATACCTTACACCTCCCCACTATCTTCAATAATCTTTCTCTTTCTCTCTCTGCATTAATGGAGCATTCATATGGCTTAGATTGAAACTTGTGATATATTGCAAAATATAAAATTAAGAAGAAACTTCAATATTAGTGCTTCCATTTTATAAACTTAAAAGTTAGATGTAAATACAAAATAATAAACATAATAATATTAATAGTAAATAATATATTATTATTATTATTATATACTAACTTTATAACGACGAAAGAACTAAATAAATTTCAAATCTTTAACAAATAACTTTCTTTTATATTTTAAGTATTTAATAATATTTTTATATTATTTATCTAATAAATTAAATACTTTATTCAAGTTATTTGAGTCAAACATGTCGTAAGTTAAAACATAATATAATGTTAAAAATTATAGATATTAAATGTAAAAAAAAAACACACATATATATATAAACATTTTTCTAGAAATTTTGAACAAAATTTTACCATTTATTAAGTAATTTGAAAAAAAAAAATATATTGAACAGTGAAAATAAGATTGAATCAAACTTATTTAAGAGAAAGTGTAAATAAAATTTTGCAATATATCACAAGTTTAAATCTGAGCCATGTGGATGATCCATTAATGTGGAGAGAGAAAGAAAAAGATTGTTGAATATAGTGGGAGGTGTAAAGTACTTTTGGAATAAAAGAAAATAGTGGGGAGGTGCAAGAGCATTTGGGGTGGTGGAGGGAGCAATACCCATCATTTTAACATGGACTGAAGTACTATTCATTTCCAATTTGGGCCAAGATAATGTTTAGTAAGGGTCCAACAAATCTGAACTAGGCACATGTTATTAGAAAAAACAAGGAAAAAAAAAGTTCCACATGGCTTTTTATGTCACACAAGAACAACTTGTCTACAACTAGGATTCCTTCCTCCCAACCTAGTTACTATAAGAAAAATAATCCTTTCACACCCTTCAATAAAATATATTTAGTTTACAACAATATAATGACGTGTATTATTAAAATTAGAATTTAAAAAATAAAATAAATATAATTAAAATATTATTATTTTAAATTGTCAAATAGGTATATTTTATTTGGTAGTGTCAAGATATCACTATTTTTACCATATTGAGAGGAGATGTCACTAATCATGTGTATATCTGCCGCATATTAAGCATCAGTTAGTTAACCAGTTAGAAACTCCAAAATGATGCTTAATGCAATGTTACATAAGGATATGTTAAAATTATAATTACTCTCAGGTATTGTAATTAGTTTAATTGTAGAAACTAATCAATAAAAAACAACATACGTCTGTAGTTTACCTTAATATTTTTCTTCTCTACTATGTAATTTATGACTTCTCTTCCCAAATACATGATAATTTAATTTTTTTTAGGCTTAATACCTCTTTTGGTCCCTCGAAAGGGAGGAATGTTCAAGTGTGTCCTACGTTTTTTAAAAAGTTAAATGTGGTCCCAACTTGTGAAAAAATGTGCAATTAAATCCTTTTTGGTCACGGCGTTAATTTGTAACGGTACAGCTGACAGCGTGGACAAAACATAATTACGTGTCTAGTTTATGTCATTACGTGGAAGTAACCTGTAAAATTTAAATTTTAAAAAAAATATTTTGACAGAGAATAGAGCTGATTGCTTGCGTTGAAGATGGGCCAAGCCCAAACCCCTCTTAGGGTTTCCTCCGTGAGAATGAGCTAAGAGAAGGGAGGCCTTTAGGAGGTGGCAAGGTGACCTGCCGCGAGTTAAGGTGTTGGCCGTTTGGCCTCTTGAGAAGAACGAGAAGCAGGCCGGAGACACCTCCGGCGACGATAAGCTTGGTGGTGGTTTGGGGTTTGGGGTTTGGGGTCGCGGTCACAGTCATGGCTCAAGGGTTTGGGGTCGCGGTCACACGACTTACAACAGTGTGCTGGCGACGGTAAGCTTGGTGGTGAGCGACGACAGTGGGAGCTTCACGGTTGCGGTGGAGACAGGATGTGGATGGGGGTTGGGATGGCTAATTTAGAGTTTGCCAACTAAGTGGAAATTGGGAGATTGGGGATGCATTCTTGGGTTGAATGTACTGAATTTGAGGGATTTGTTTGTGCTTTGATTCGTTTTTTTGTACAGATGAAATAAAATCTTGAGATTAGATGAAGATCACGAGTTGGTATCTTGATGTTAGGTATCTATTGGTATTGAAAGTGGTTTAGAATAAACTTGATGCACTGTGTAGGATGGGACATGAAGTTGAACCTAAATGGGTATTAAGTCTTTTTTTTTATCACTATTAAGAATAAATAGAGTTTATTACTAAACACTTTAATCAATTTACATAGGAATATTTAATACATGACCTCGAGTTTGAAAATAATATACAATTAAGTTAAATATTGAAAAATTTATAGTTCATAACAATCTTATTTAGCTTAAAAATAATTACTTGATGTTGTTGACTTTTGAAAGTGGTCATAACTTTTTTTTATAATTTTATAAAATATGAACTAAAATGGAATTTTTACAAAAAAAAAAAATAGAGCTGTGAAAGGTTATAATTTCAAAAAATTATACCGAAAAGAATTCAGTCCTTAATAATCAAAGTATTACAGATAAAAATACTATATAGTTTCTTAAAAGATATCAATTTAACACAAAAAAAAATTAAATGGAAACTAATTTTTATTTACCTAATTTGTAAATATTGTTATAACAGTTCCTTTTATAAATTATTATTGCAGATGAAATTAAAAAAAAAATTCAAACGTATAGTAAGTATTTTTTTTAGTGTTTTTGTTTTTATCCATCATTGTCTTTTATATATATATATATATATATATATATATATATATATATATATATATATATATATATATATATTAATCTTATACATTGTCAAAAGTTATAAATCATAAAATCTAGAATGATAACAAATTTAAACTTTTAAACTAAATGTTTATAATACTATGAAGTTAACTAAAATTTACATCCCGCACATTCTTTAAGCTCAGTTCATTACGGGTTCTGAATAATATAATAAAGAATAAAACTAGTCTATACTTTTCAAAGTTCGTTTCATAAAATATTATTTAGTTGAAAAATTCAGCCTTCTATGCTTAAACTAATATAAATTACACTTGAGTATTGATAAAATTAATACAATGAAAATAAAAACATAACGAGAAGCTTATACATATATTTTATTTTGATTTTTAATGTTTCTCAAACATAATTAATTTAATCATTATTATTTTATCATAAAACATATATATAATAATATTAATAACATAATTACATATATATCTATTATATTGGTATATCAAATAATTTACAATAACTTTATATATTTTAAATACTTTCCACATCCTATATTTTATATCATATATTTTACATCTTATATTTTTCTATTACTAGGTGGAGAAGGAATATTATTTTTATTTTTATTTTCTTAATCGGATACATATAATAAACTTGAGTCCATGGAAGGAAACAACTTAATAAAAGGATTAACATAAATTATAGACGATATAAAAAAGGTAACTACTATATGTAACTTATCTACGAAAATGTTCATTAGTAATTAACTATGAAATTAAAGTGTAAAAAATTATTTACGAAAAATACTCGGGTGAAAGGTACACGTCCCAATAGTCAAGTTACTTATCAAATATTTCGTAAATAATTAAATCAAGAAAATCTTTGATTTGTAACTTATCTCACTAGTACAGTTTGGAGAAATGGCAGCAGTTATTTTTGGCTATACGCAGCGGTTTTTGAACCGATGCATATTCAGATGAGGCAAAAAGTCTAACACTTATGGCCTCGGTTGAGAACCGAGGCATAAAAGGAGAGGATTTGGCCTCGGTTCAACCTTAACCGAGGCAGTATAGTTTTTGATTTTTTTAATTTTTTTTTTCGTAGGACTTTATGCCTCGGTTGTAGCTGGACCCGAGGCAGTATGTCCCACTGTACTGCGTCGATTGTGGTTGGAACCGAGGTAGTAGACTTTATTTTGACTTTTTTTTTCTCATCCGCAAGACTTTCTGCTTCGGTTGTGACCATAACCGAGGCCATAAGGGGTCTTTCTACTTCGGTTTTGACGTGAACCGAGGCATATATCCTTGGTTTTTTTTAAATGAGGTATGTTTCTGCAACATTCCCAACCACAAAAACAGACCTTCATATATTTTTATAGCTAGAACAGTTCAGAATAATGCAAAAACGTATATTTTAAATAAAAATTATATTAAAACATAAATATATTGAATGGAATCATAAATCAACTTCTTAGAAGCATAAATCAATTCAATGTAATCATAAATCAAGTTTCAAGCACAAATCAATGCAATGTACAAAGTTAAACTTATAATAATGTAGAAAAGCATAAAAGAACTTAGAAACATAAACTTATAACTTACTATATCCTAATATCTACTACATACTATTATATAAATGAATTACATATTTAGCAAGTGTTTTCCTCACAAGTTGAATTGACTTCTCTGGAATTGGAGCAGTCCTATTAAATCTCTGCATAAAACACAATGATTTCAATTAGTGTATATGAAATCCAAACTATAGAGAAAATAAAATTCAAACCTAAATATTACCGTTTCCCATCCACTGGTGTAATGTGCACGAATGATGGTCATCATCCAAAACATAACGTAGTAACCACATTCATATGACCCCATTTGTCTATTACACTACAATATATCATCATAATTATAAAATGTTAAGTAACATCATTTGAATGGAACCAAATATAACAAAGTATGGACTAAAATACCAAACCTTAAGGGCAACCCATGCAAGTTTTTTAGCTGTAGCAGTAGATCTCCCAGATAACATCATATGTGTTGCAAGGGAACTATTAAAAAAAATTCCTTTAGCATACATTTATATAACAAAAAAGTCGAAACATTGAGATTCTTACCAATCTACTACATGTCTAAGAGGGCTGGGAGGAGACTTCTGCAATGAACAAAACCAGACAGCAGTGTTCTCCGGTATGGAGATCACAAGTAGCTGCCAATGGTACCTGAAATTGGTAATAACTTAATTGTCATATACCAAAATTAATAAATGAAACTTTAAAGTTAAGAAACTTCACTTACCCAAGTATATAAGGGATAAAATATATCTTTTTCCCATTCCAAAGCAGGTGGTGATGTATGTTTGAATATCATCAAATTTATTTCTTTCATGAGTCATGGAGGGGTCAATGAACCCATATACATCGTTCAACCCCTTCTTGTTACTAACATCAAACAAATACCTAAAATGAAGAAATAATCTTATATAAGTAAGTTGATAAAATAGAATTTTATAAATAAGTTTTCATAAACTTACATCATCCACAGCTGAATGAGTGTAATGTTAATTTCTTCTCTACCCGACACAAGCTCCCTAACATCTTGATGATGCAAGTACAATGGGATCTGAGCTTCTCTTCCAAATGTAGTAGAATCCCAATGAATGGGTGCATTGTCTTTCTCTTGTTCTCCATTGAATGCTTTCTTTAACCTTCGATATGGATGATTAGATTGTAAAAATCGCCGATGACGCATATACACTGTCTTCCTTCCGTGTTTTAATTGTTGAGCTGCAGTGTTTTCTTCACATATAGGACATGCTTTATGACCCTTCACACTGTACCTCGACAAATTACCGTAAGCTGGGAAGTCATTAATGGTGCAAAATAACATGGCATGCATCAAGAAAGTTTCTGAAGCAAAGACATCAAATATTTCAACCCCATCAACCCACAACAACTTCAAGTCTTCAACTAGTGGCCTTAGATAAACATCGATGTCATTTCCAGGCTGCTTTGGACCAGATATCAACATTGACAACATCATGTACTTTCTTTTCATGCACAATCCAGGAGATAATTTGTAAATTATCAGTATAACAGGCCAACAATTGTGATTGGTACTTAAATTACCAAATGGATTCATTCCATCAGTAGCTAAGCCAAACCTAAGATTTCTACATTCTTCACCAAATTGGAGGAATTCTTGATCAATAATTTTCCATTGCTTTGAATCAGCTGGATGACGAAGCAGCCCATCAGTTGTTCTCTCGTCTGCTTGCCATCTTAGGTTTTTAGCGTCTTTGGGATTTGCGAACAAACGCTTAAGTCTGGCAACTAGTGGAAGGTACCAAACTACTTTCAAAGCAAAACCATTCTTTTCTGTGTGACCACCATCTTCACCGTTGGTTTTTGACTTGTATCCTGATAACTCACATTTTGGACACTTTATCAAAACTTCATTCTCATTCCTATATAATATGCAATCATTCGAACATGCATGTATCCGTTTATATTCCATACCCATCGGACAAAGAATTTTTTTGCATTATAATTACGATTGGGTAACGTATTTCCATCTGGCAGCATTTCATTCAACAACGACAACAATTCTGTAAAACTCTTATCACTCCATCCATTGCTTGCCTTTAAATTCATGAGCCTTAACACTGCTGACAACCGTGTGAACTTAGTTGAACCCGCATACAAAGGAGTCTCCGCATCAGTGGACATCGTTTCATACACATGAGCTTAGGCAAAAGCTTCTGCGCCAACATCGCGGATCATGTCCTCTAAGTTGTCTTCTTCTACTTGATCTTCCATATCCATTGTGGAATCATAAACATTTTCAGTTGGAGAGACAGTTGGAAAGTTTGTTAATTCGTCGTGCCATATCCATGTTGTATAACTTCGTATGAAACCATCACATATAAGATGTTCCCTAATATCAATTGTGTTCAACTTCCTCCCATTCAAACAGTTCACACAGGGACATCTGAACTTGACTTCATCATCACCACTTGTATTCGCATTACGTTGCGCAAACTCTATAAATTCTTCTACCCCTCTCTCGTACTCAGTGCTTATGCGTGGTAAATTAATCCACCCTCTATCCGTACACATGTTTACTGAAATTGTTTACACAATTTCAATAATCTTGAATGATCACTTTGGTCGTGTTTGTATTCAAGGTGTGACCCTATCCATTCAAGAAGATTCACTTTTTTTAGTTTATTAAACATATAAATTTTAAACAACATATCTTAAATTTCACGAAATTTTGTCGGCATTTCGCATTGGTCTTCAAGTTACACGAAATGAAATTGATTATAAATCACAATCAAATATGCACCCGAAGATCAATACAAAACACAACGGCAAAATTTCATGAAATTTAAGACATGTATATTAAAATTGATATGTTATAATAAACTATGAAAAAGTTATTACTCTTCTTAAACTGTTCAACCGGACAATTCAAGATTCAATACTTGTAAATTATCATTACCATCTCCTCTATTTTCATTTGTAAAAAGTACATTTGTTCAAAAAATCTGGAGATAGTCAATAATTTTTGTATTGAATCTCAAACGGGAAACTAAGGCTACATCACAACAACAATATATATTCAAGCAAACAAATAATTACATGTGCAACATGCAATATATTCAAGCAAACAATATATTCAACCAAGAGTAAATAATGTCATTTTAATTAACTTTAGGGTTTAGATACTTGAGTTTATTTCACTTGTTTATTTAATTTTCTCAAACCTTATTTGAATATTGTTTAAATTAACGTATCTCCCTTCCTTCCATCTAAAATCCAACAAGTCTTTTTTTTTTTAATTTATTTCCTGTTATTTCTTCTAAACTAAACTATCCAAAATTAACTCTCTTTTTTTGTCTACTTTTCCTTACTTTTATCTACACTAATTTTTAATATAGAAATGTGTGTCCGGCTTTGGGTCAAAACTTAAATGATGCGTTCAATTGCTCTCAAAATCTATCTATGTTGTTATCTTTTTATGTCTTATATTTTGTTAACTACCTTGACTTACACTCTTTGAATCAATTCCTTAAAAAATACTTAGCCTTCAAAATCTGTTGTTGAAAGCGGGACAAAAGGACACAATGCACTTTCATTCTCCCTTTACTTCTTTAACTAACTTCGCTTCCACTCTTTGAATCCTTTTGTTCTAAAAGACTTATTCTTCTTTTCAAATTCAAAAATAAATAAAAAATAAAAAATAAAATACATTTTCAATCACTCTAAGTGTTAGGCTTAGCACCAATTAATCATCCCAAATTTTCAGCCTTCAAAATTTGTACATTTCTAAATTAACTCCTAATAGGCTACAAGTTAACGTGTCAATCACTATTGTACATTTCTAAATTAACTCCTAATAGGCTAAGTGTGTAACACACCATTTATCCCAACAATCCAACTGTCAAACAGCCAATACACTACCAATTATTATCAGCAAAAACAGCAATACACTGCCAACCTCAAATGCACCAATTATTATCAGCAAAAACAGCCAATACAATACCAACCTCAATGCAGGCAGCACGACTGAAACAGCTTAGGAGGCAGCACCGGCGGAGGCAGCAGTGACGGAGGCAGTAATGATGGAGGTAGCACCAGGGGCACCAGTGGCGCGACGGCGAACGGAGGAGGCGCGGCCAAGAAGGACTCTGAGTAGTGGAATGCACGAGAACTGGAAAGACAGAGTCAGGCGAGAGGCAGTGGCAGTGCGGAGGTAGCGGCGAGGAAGAAGTCACGCAGAGAGGAAGAGTTGTGCGACGCAAACGGAGGTTCTGCGGGTTTTGAAAATGAAGAAGACCTACTACCTCGGTTACTCAAACACGCGAGGTAGTAGGCCCATATAGCACCTGTTAAAAGTAACAACGATGTAAAACCTGTAGGCAACAACCTCAGTTCCTGCTGAACCGATGCCCTAGGTCTGGCGTAGCAGGGAATTAGCAGGCGTAGCAGGCAGCGTAGCAGGTGTAGCAGTAGTTTACGCCTCGGTTGCCAACCAGACCGAAGCAATAGGGAGTGGTATAGGCATCGGTTGCACAGCAGACTGAGGCAATAGAAGGTTGTCAACTGACTTGCAGATTGCATACGTGGCATACATGCACTGAACCGTGGAATAAGCCTCGGGCCTATTGTTAACCGAGGCAATAGGGGTGAGTATAGGCACCGACTGCACAACGGACCGGGACAGTATCGTAGTTCCACCACGGCTTCCATTGTGACCGAGGTGTATATGGTTGTACGCTTCGGTTTTGGTATAACCGAAGCGTATTTGGGGCGTCAAAATCTATTTTTTTTACTAGTGTCTACGAAAGTTTTCATAGATAACTCATGTACAAACTTTATGGATACAAAGTTTTTTATAAATAATTTAAATATAAAAAAGAACAAAACTGAATTTTGTATATAGGTTTGCTACGTAACGACTTAAAGTTATATATATATATATATATATATATATATATATATATATATATATATATATATATTTACACACGTACAGTTAAAAGTATAACTTTTTTAAATATTTTTAATTTGTCAAATTGAAGAAAACTACCAAATTTATTAGATATTTTAAAAAATACGAAGATTCACCCTTTTTTTTATCTTATCATAAAATAATAAGTTGTAAAGTTTCTCTATAGTTAATATATTATTTTTTCCCCAAACATTAATGTCATCATATCATATAATAATAACAAACAATATCATTCATAAATTTCACTCAAATAGTACCTACAATATCCAAATTGTTAAGATTGGTATTACACAGCCGAATGTTTAAAGAGCGTGATAAACGTCAATAATCAAGAGGAAAAAGATGAATTGATTCTTTTAAAATTTTGATTTTCTTTTAAAACTTTTATCGAACCATTTATAAGTAAAAGGATGAAGGGATAGAGAAAATCACACAAATAATTTTATTCTGATTCGAATCAAAAGATTCTACATCTAGTCGTTAATCACTATAAAAGAGTGATTAACTTTTTCACTAGAAATCAGTTTCAAATTACAATGAAAATAATGAAGCAATAAGAACAGACTACACCTTCCGTCGACACACGATGAAATGAATATCAGCTCGATCAACTTGCAGAGAACTGCTTGCACCTTTAAACACATTAACCATAGCTTCTCCTTTCTCAAGACTAGATTAAGCTCACACTAAAGCTAGAAAACTTCCTTAGAACAAATTTGTGCTCTCAAATGGTTTAGGTGCTTTGTAAAAGGTTTAGGAATGTCTTATATATAGGCCAGGGGTCAAAAAATGAAAAGGCAACTCCCAACTACCAATGATAATCGATTATCACAAGTGATAATCAATTATTTCAGGTTGTTATGGGTTTTGGAAAACGTGATAATCGATTATGCCATGCAATAATTGATTATTGTCGAACTCTAGACAATATCAAAACTTGCGGTGATAATCAATTATCTCATGTGATAATTGATTATTGCCAAGACAAATCCTTTTCCACTTTTGCTTGTGATAATCGATTATCCCCTGTGATAATCAATTATTGCCATAATAAATCACTAATTTATAAAACTTCTAAGTGTTTACAATTGTAAAATAATTCTTATACAAATGATTTCTACAGAAACTGTTTTTTAACATTTACAGTATAGGTTTTTCAAGTCTTTAACTCCATCATCATCAAAATTACTTCAAAGCAACAATGCTTCACATTGGTAACAATCTCCCCTTTTTTTATGATGATAAAAAAATCCTCTTTGTTAAAAGAATTCATGTCTATTTGTAATGTTTTATTCTTACAAACAACATAAAGAAGTTAGTAGCTTTAACCAATAACCGCCCATATTATTTCTCCCACTTTTTTATCATAAGAAAAAAGGCTTATAAGAAGGAGAGACTCCCCTCAAATTATACCCTCCCTCAACAAAATAGTGATGCAAATCAAAGATAATAAAATTTAGATTTCATAAAGTCAAAGATAAGTACATTAAAATGTAGGAAATACAAAGAAACAAGGATTCAAACATAATAACATCTAAACTTAAAAGTCAGGGCTAGGTGGTACATTAGGAGGTTGACAATCCTCAATATTTCCAATCCTAACATCAAAATATTCAAGGCGCTCAGTTACATAGCTCTAATGAGATTGGTGCCTCTCAAGGAGTTTTTCATGCCTTGTCTAGCGAAGAATGCTCATCTCATCCATTTGTTGCGAGAGATTGGTAAGATACTCTTCAATACAAAAAGAAGAAGATGAAGGAATAACTGATGGACCAACTTCAGTGGGATCAACTACATTGATTGATTCCGCCATATGGACATTTATATCATCTTCTTTATCATCATTTTCTACTTCATCTTTGTAGACAAAAATGTTTTATAATAAAAAGACATGCATCTTATAATGACTACACAATTTTTGCCTAATATAAACTTTTAAAGAGAATACAAACATGTTTTAAAAAAAAACATACTCTGATGTTATAAAAATAACATTCAATAGGAGTAAATAAAAAAAATTAATCAGTGATGATAAATTTACATCTTCAATTATTGAAAAATATATTTAGCCTTTAAACATATAAATAATATAGATTTAGTTTTTAATAATATTAAATTAGCAATTAAAATTATATTTGATGACAAATTAAATTCACAAGATAATGTAAATTAAATAACATTTTGTAATTTTTGAAACTAAACTCACTTTTTTTAAGAACTAAAGTTTAGGGCACTAGTACAAAAACAGCGTATAGCGTCACGCGTTTAACGTCCAACCACTGAATAGCCAACGTTAAAAATGACCGATGACATTTTTGTAAATAAATGCAATTATTAAACTTCGTTTAGAATTGTAATTCGACGTAAAATGATATAAAACGTCAAATGTCCCAGCGTTAGACGTCAAAAGGTTAGTGAATTCAATAAAAATTTGAGCGGAAGATTGAAAATTCATTCACTTTATCTTAGTGCGCGAGAACCTCTTCTCTACTCAAAACTTTTCTCGAACGAAGGTTGACGACCATCACATGTAATCTTTCTTTCATTTGATGCAAATGCATTTTATGTATGATTTTCGTTTGTTTTGACCGATTATTTTTGTGCTTTTGTTCTTCATAGGGGCATTTTACTTTCTCTATCATCGGTGACGACACTTTATTTCAACGAACCCACCTTTTGAAGGTTAATTTTCGTTTTCGTTTTGAAAAACTTTTTTGTTGAAGTTGTTTGTTGTTATTTGGTTGAACTTGTTTGTTGTTGTTGTTTGATTGAACTTGTTTGTTGTTTATATTGTTGTTTGTTGTTGATACTACGTTCATAATTCTTGCTTTATAAAATACCCAAAACTGAAATTTGTTGTTTTTCTGCTTTTTCAGATCTCGCAGAGTTGTAAAAAAGGATCACAATTAATTAAAAAAAAGAAAAAAGGTGATTAACGTCATATATTAACAAAATTCGACGTTAAGTTACGTTGTATATTGACAAAATTCCGTCAAATTTTTTTAATTCGACGTCAATTTAACGTCTCCTGATATGATGTCGTTCACGAATTCGCCATTAAAAATCGACGTTGTAGACGATTTTTGTACTGGGGATAATAATGAGATTTCATTATAATGTTTTTAGTAATCTTATTTTGGTTGTTTTGTAGGTAAAAATGACAGGTTTGATTCATTTTCACACTCTGAGATTACAAGCTTATCGGGTCTAAATTAAATAAATATTTATTCTATAAAAGAATTAAATATTAATTTTTTAACTATTTATTATAAGCAAATAAAGAATTATATTATGAAAACAAATATATTAAATTAGATCACGATAATCTTACACACACACACACACATATATATATATATATATATATATATATATATATATATTATTTTTTTTGTTTTAATTTTATAATTCTTTATTCTTTTTCACTACACTTTTTTCTTTCATATTCTAATTGTTTGGTTTATTCTATATCCACAAAATTCATTCACATCTTTAAGGTTTTCATCTTGTCACAATTTTACTTATATTGTTTTTTTCTTTGTACATGTTCAAATAATGTATTATATGTACAAATGTATTATCAATTTCAATAAATTGAATAATTTGTAAGTCTCACATTTATTTATTTCTTCTCTGTTATATTTATTATTTTAATAAGAATTTTTAACTCTCAATTTTAAGTATTCAATAATTTGTTTAAAATATAATATATAAAAACTTATCTTCTTTATTATCTTTAATCTTAACTTCTGTCTCATTCAAATAACTATTATTATATCAAAGTAATTTTCATCATTTCTCAACCATCCAACTAGCTCAGTATCTGAGAAATTTCTTAAATATCTAGGGTACTTTTCATCTTAAAATACTCTTAATTATACTTTTTTTTTCTTTGAGCAATTTCATTAACAGTATACCAAATTGTTTCTAGAGCACACATTTAATATCTTTTACTTCTTTTTAATATTTTTATTTGTTGTTTTTTTATGGTATAGAATATTGTCTTGATGATTTTTTATATAATGATTTTTATTTTTAACTCATTCTCATAAGTGTAATTTTAGCATTGTTGATTAGTGTATATTTATGTCCTCATTTAGTTTTTAATATTGGATTCTTAATTGATTTTTGTACTTTAATAAAATATCTTAATCAGAATTTGTTATATTTGGGTTTATTGAGCATGAGATACAAAAATATGATAAACATAGTTTTTTCAGTTGCATAAATACTCTTTGGATATTTTGAGGTGTGCTAATGTAGTTGCAGCTAAGTTGAGCTCATAGAGGTGTGAAAATAAATTGGTTAAATTATCATGGCACCTTAAAGATAAATCTAAAAATAACAAATAATCAAGACCACAAGAAGTTAATCTAAGCATACCATGAAAAAGTAAAGAAATTTTGCTAAGCGAAGAAGAGGAAACATGTAACAAAAATTGGATATTGAAGTTTTCTCTATTTTTTCTACTAAAAGGGCTTTGATAATTGATAAATGTTTATGATTAAATATAATTTGAGTAAAATAAATATTAAGATATTTTATTTGATATTGTTAAATAATTACCTTAGTTAATTTATATAAATAAATATCAAAAGATAATATTTGTCAAATCTTTTTTTAATCTAGCAAATATCTTCTCAAATATTTTTAGGTCTCCACAATAATCAAATATATGTTGAAGATATTGGATTATTTAGAAGATAATTGGAGAATATTACATTATCATAAAGAAGATTACAAGAACAGAAAAACTTGAAACAAACCAATCCAATTTTTATATAAAGAGACTTAGGAAAACACATTAGTGGAGCTTAGGAACCCTTTGGAGGTTCAAATTTTGTCATCTCTCTAATTTCTTAATTGGATTACGAGGTTAGATGAATAAATTTGTTTGTTCTTTTTTATTCCTGTTGTGATTTATTTTTATATATGTCTTTTGCTTCTTAATCAAGTAAAAGTAATGGTTTTTACAATATAGTAAGTAAGCATGGTATTAAATCTGCATAAATATCAATCATATGAGTCTAAAGATTTTTATTTTTAATTGAAAACTTACTTTGATTAAAGTTAGAAACTTTTATGTGATTAAATAGGTTTTTAGCAGTAATTGAGAATGTACTTTAATTAGTAGTAAAAATATTAATAAGAATTAATCAAGAATGTACTTTCCTTAATTAGCTTTTACTTTGTATAACAGGTAAAAGAGTAGATATGATTACGCATAATAATATTTAATTGAGAACGTACTTTGGTTAAATTTACTATGATTTGCTTTTAATTACTAATGTACTTAGTTAAGAGTGGGAACGTCAATAAATTAGTTGAGAATTTACATTGGTTAATTTGAAAATCTAAGAAAATAATTAATTGAACAATAATCTTTAGAAAACCAATAATGAATCCGATTTTGAAAAAGTAGTGAAATCGACCCATTTTCTTTATCATTGTTCTTATCTTTTTAAATCTTTTAATAAATTTTTTTTTTCTATCTTTAGTTATTTTGTTCTTTAATTTGTTATTGATCTTTATCTTCTTTATTGTTTTTGTTTTAGTAACTCTTTTTTATAGTTTTTATAAGAACTAATTTGTTAATAATTAATTTCGTGTTCATTGGTAGACGACTTAGGGTTTAATTTACTCTTTCTATTTTGTTGACTACTATCTCAATAATACTGGTATAATAAAATTCAAGGAAACAATATAAGCTTGTATGTATGCCTTGAGTTATGAGTTAAATACTGTGATGTATTTTAATGCAATGACTATTTTAATGTGTTATGATGATATGAATATTGGAGTGTATCTTACGTTATATCCCAAATTAAACCCCTTACAATATAAAAACGAAAATACTAATATATATATATATATATATATATATATATATATATATATATATATATATATATATATATAAAATAAAACCCCAAGTATACCCCTCTACAACCCAATTCCAAAGATACGCGTAGATAATCATTCCCCGTATATAGTATAGTAGTATTATGTGATAACCCTTATCTAGTATTGATAGTTGCCTATTAGAGTAACAAACAAGTATGTGATATCTTACTCAATGAAATACTCTTATTTAATAATTCAAAATAATAATATTTTAATCGTGTTAGTTGTATTTTTTTAAGTTTGAAATTTAATACACATTGTTATATTACAAATGGAGTGAAGTAAATGTATTCTCTTTCATGTTGTAGACTTTGTTTTATGTTGTATTTGTATTGTTAAATTATAAAATAACAATTGACAACAATTAAGGAAGAAGATAAATATAATAACATCCACACCATCTAAGTAAGAGAAAAAATTAAATAATAAGATTTCAATTAAAAAGTATGAATTTTCTTAGTACTCAATAATAACAAAAATTTATTAGAGTTAAGTAAATATATCTAAATTTATGACTTAATTAAAACCTAATTAAGGTTTAATATTAATTATACATGCTAAACTTTTACATAAATTTGGCATATTTTTTAAGTTTTACAAAAAATTAAAAACTTGCTTAAATATTTTATAATTATTTTTATTCAAATTTTATTTTATTTAATAATTTTTAAAAAAAAAATTTCTTGTATCAACAATATTAGATAATTCTTAATTTTCTTTCAACTAAATTCACCATTTGTAATGGAAATAACGTTTTAACTAGATGTAGTATGTACAGATACTAACATATTTTATTTTAAATTAATTTTAAATATAAAATTATAATCTTATAATATTATTTATTAAAATTTTTTTATTAGATCTATTAAATGATTTATAAATATTTTCATTCATTCTACACTCTATTTCTTTAATTCAAAGAATCTTATTTTTCACTCAAACATATCTTTTTAATGTAGAAATACTTTCATTCATTTTACACTCTATTTCTTTAAATTTAAAGAATCTTATATTTCACTCAAACACATATTTTTAATCCAAAGACACGTTAAAGATGTGAAAATATTATTTTTCTATAAACGAAAACTGCCATTTCAAAGGTGTCACACATTTTGAGCAGTGTAAGGGGTCCAGAGTCAATTGACTGAAATCAAACAAAGTTATTCATTCACTCACGTCACCTACAGTACAGTACTACATTAGTTGTAATTTGTCCAGAGTGCATCTTTCTAAAAAACAATTAATACTAAATCCAAACTAATTTAATTTTCTGTACTTTTTTTTAAAACTTACCAAGTGCATCATAATTCATCTAAAAAAAAGAAAAAAATAGATAGGAAAATGGTCCATTCCTTGGAAAGTCAAATAGAAGCCAAGATTTGTAACCATGTACGTAGTTTCACATGTTTTTCTCTCTCCACATCTTGTGTCTCTCTCTTAGTCAAACACATCCCCCACACTGCATGCTTCACATCTATAAATTGATTTCTTTCATCACAAGTCCTTCATCTGTCCAAAGCCAAAAGGACTTTGGTGTGGCCTCACTCATGGAAGTGTTAAACCCAGTTGGAGGCGATACCTATAGGCTCCCTGTTGGGTACAGGTTCGACCCCACCGATGAAATTCTTGCAGGCTACTACCTCAGGAAGAGGATCATGGCACACCCACTTCCCAATGATCTCATCCAAGACTATGATGTTCACCAGACTGAGCCTTGGGAGCTCCCAGGAGGTTCGTCTGAAACATACAGCACAAATCTCCCTTTCCATCTTTTCTTCTTTTTCTGGTTTTTTAATCTCAGATCTTTTGTCTTTCTGATGATTCCCAAAGACATACCTATTAATTTTAGTCTCACAAATAAAAGTTTTCATCGGTTTTCTTTGCAGAAATTAAATTCAGGTTTTGTTTTTCACCAGTTTAATCAGTGTTTGCTGTTGTTAACTGAGTAACATGGTTGGATTTTGGTGATTTTTTGTCAGTGGACAATGTGTCCGAAAAAGATCCGATTTTTTCAAGCCCCGGAGTGATCTAAACAAGGGGATCAAAATGGAGTTTTTGGTGTTTTGTGTTTGGTTTGGTTGTTTAAAATATGTGTGTTTGTTTTTGTTGTTTTCTGTAGGTGGGAAGTACATGAATTGGCAGAGGTTTTTCTTCTACGATGTGAGGAGCCGTGTGTTGGGAAACCCTGAGAAGAGAGATGCTGGGAAAGGGCAATGGGAAATGGTGGAGAAAGATGAAGAGGTTGGGTTTTCTGACGAACAAGTCATTGCAAAGAAGAGTGTTCTGGTTTTCTGGAAAGCCAAGGGTAGCTCTCTTGCCAAAACAAAATGGGTGATGCATGAGTTTCGTCTTGCCCTAAAGTCAAATCCATCAAAGGTAAACAACACAACAGTATCCATCCACCACCTTTCTTACAACACTCGATTTCTTTCTCACTTTGCTTCATCTTTTGTTATCACTTTAGCACATTTAAATGGTTATATATGTTTGATGTTTGGTTTGTGGGTTGTGTTACTGAAATTTGAAGTGTAACGTAGATGTCAACCTTGGCTGTGTGCCGCATATTCGAGAGGAAAAACTCAAAGAGGGCAAAGAAAGCAAGAGTGTGTGAAGGGGTGAGGTCTAACAGGAGCAATATTGAAGAAGCTAAGGATGTCACAGCCACTGTCATTGATTTCACAGTGGAGTGTGGCACTGAGACTGGTCCTCCTCCTCCTCCTCCTCCTGGGACCCCCTAGTGAAACTGCATAGTTAGTTAGGTTTTAAGTTGCTCCAAAAATCTTTTGTAAGATTTCAATTGTGACGCCCCATAGGCACCAAAACAACTTTTATCCATCTTTCTGCCGTGCATCATCTGTGTATATGGGCTCATAAATTTACTTAATAAGAAGCAACTGTTTATTATTCACCGGTAACGTCTTATTTTATTTCATTTTTGTCAAATTCAGAATACTCATCATGCTCCTCCACCCCGAATAACGTTGACTGTTGCTTAGGATTATCAATCCAAAGAATACATACAAAAGGGGCATCCAAACAAAGTAGGAAAGAGGTTCTCTATTATCTAATCACAACCTTTATGAAAAAACAATAAGCGATACCCTATGTATGGGTAAGCAAGCAAGCATACAAGCCTCACAACAAGGATGGTAGTGCCTAAGTTTTTGAAGCATCTGCACATGGATTTGATTCGCATCCTTCTTTCCATAGAACTCAATGCTCCATTTATGAAATTCTTCCTTTCACGTTAAGGAGGACAAGATTATTCTTCTTGGTGAAAGTGATAAGGAAAATCGATATTTGAACATCTTCGAGTATATATATATATATATATATGGTTCAAGGAATAAAACTAGATTTTAATTATTGTATCCTATAGTTGTTTAAATGGTTTACTTAAAAAATGCATGTTAGTTATAATGATTGATGGCCCCTTTAGTCCCCGAAAAATTAATTACGATCTGTCTATGTCTGTTAATAAGTATTCGACAGGATGAGAATATTTGAATTATAAAACATGGCGTTGGTCAAGTAGGTGAAGGGGTGAAGGCACAAAATATTCTTATATGATTCTCCCGCAAGCTCAGATAACGCAACCCCTGCATTCAGAATAAGATTCTTCCCAATAATGCCCACGCTGTTACCCTTTTTTAAATATTGTTTCCGTAGATCAAACTTCAAACCATCTCTGCTATCTCAATCGTTTTCCTTCTTATATAAATATATAAACTTTCTAACCAAATATTTAGTATAACACACATAATTAGATATGGGAATATTATTGGCCAAAAACCTGGAAATCCCATCAACTTCTTTCACATTGAATCCCATTCCCCTTGCAAGTGGTGCTGGACCACCCTCATTTCTTTTCTGTAAATGGTTGTTTCAAATTAATTCTTATCTTTTTATGATGATTTAATAAATAACCTCCTTATAGGTATTTGATAAATGAGGTGTGCATATAATACCGCAGCTTTGTCATCGATCGTACTGTAGTATAGTATCCTTGGGATGCTGTGATACAATTTTTAACAAAGACTGACACTTTTAACAAATATTTTATTTTTTGTATTATTCACGAATTAAACTCCTGGTCACATCTGAACCATTGTATTGATTACAAAATGCTCAGATGTCATGCTATAAGAAAAACACTAATAAAACACTCTTTATTATTAATTCAAAAGTATAAAATAAGAAGTTTTACAAGTATAAAACTCTGCATGGTTTTATATCTTTCGATCATTAATTCGAAAGTAAGTTAGAGTATAAATATTGAAGACAAAACTTTAATGCGCATAGTAATTGCATTAAGTTAAAGTAGGATAATGTTATAATACACATGGTCCAAAAAACAGGTTTTTTGGTAAGACTTGTGTTTGTTACAAGGATTATGCATGACAGACACATTTCATTAGAAACAGTAAAGTAGGGATACTTTGGACATGGTGTTAAGACATTGGATTCAAGAAGCGTGTGTGGTATCTCTCAAATTGTGCAAAGAAAAGAGCCAAGTTGAAAAGTAACAGAGTGAGAACTGCCGACCAAAGTTTCTTGCCGCTACGGTAGTAGAATCTTTTGATATATAGGGATTTTTGTGCATCACTTGTAAAATTCCTCACGTCACTGACATCATGCACAGTAATGTGAGGTTGCGTAGTATTTGCTGACTTTCCGGGACAAAATTGTCAAATGAAACAGACCTACATACTGGACCATATCTACAAAAGTTTCTCAACCATCGTAGTCAAGATTTTCTCAACAGCGAAAATATTGGGAGGTGCTGATAGCGACGCCTTTTCTTCATCTTTTTTTCCTCATTTCTCCTTCTAAATTTTGTATAATCATGCACACAAATTCTCACTACACTTTCTGCAAGTTTGAAGTTTGTCAAGTTCTTTTGTAAAGGGTCATCGCAGAATGACTCTCTCCCGCCAAAGTTTTTGTATATTCAATAGTGAAGATAGCATTCAATCCTAGCTATTATTACCATATAGAATCAAATCCACGTACTAAGGTGTTCTGTGCTTCTGCAGCTTTAACATTTAATGGAGCTGCCAAACATGAAGTTATTGTAATCTGAATTATAGATGTGTTTGTTTAACTTAAAAATGTTTGATTTCTATCATTAAAATTTTCCCAATGAGTGCAGAGAGAGACAGAGACGGTGAATATCACAAGCAAAAGAGAAATACTCTTTATATTATTATATTTTTCAACAACAACAAGCATCGTGTCATTCAATGTAGGAAATATAACATCATTCAGAATGTGATACTTAACAATTGCACCAATCAAGATAGACAAGAAAAAACATATAGTTATGATAATAAACTAAGTGTGGAACTGAATGTATGATTGCTTTGAGTGGAGTGGTAAATGAATAAACAAGCAGGTTAATTTCTGACATTGTACCCCAGAGTCCTACGTTTAGCATTACATTTCAAAACTTAAACCAATTTTTCAATTTCAACAACCTTCTTAAATTCTGAACACAAGCTTCCAGAACAGCTTCATTCAATAAACCGTTGAGATTTTGATTAGAAGAATGAAGTAGGAAGAGTAAATAAAGAGAAATTTTTCTTTATTGTCTTTACCTAATTGTAACACACTTTCTCGTCACATACTACCATTCATCAATTGTACATGGGCTTATTAATTATAATCCACCATCCAATTTTAGCATGCCAGCAGTTCCAGATAAGCCATTTGAGGTGCTGGTTTCTGCACCCAGTTAGTTAGTTGATCTTAGTATACCCAGATAGCAACTCGACGTGATCCATTAAGAATAACCTAACTCTGCTGTGTTTCATTCAGAGAAAAAAAAATAGAATAGAAATAAGTTGAATGAAGAGAAATAGACAAGAAATAAAATTAAATGTATAGTTGTTTGGTAGATAGAAATTAGTGAAAATAGAATAAGAGATTCTTTGAAAGCTGTGAATTGATTGTTTATATAACGTATATAAATAAGATTATCATTTTCACCCTGATATAACCAATAGTGACTGTTGAGTATGCGCGGTGACATGAAGAACAGCATTGCCACTTTAAATTTAAAACATGTACACTAAAATACTTCTCAAACCAGCAAGACCCACAACACATGTTCTTCAGTCTCACACATCCAATATAATTTCTTTGAAATCGAACCATCATTAATCGTTATAAGTTAATTCATATTCTTTCATCTTCCAAATCAATAAGAGTGTTTGTGTACACACATACAAGTCCATCGTTTGTTTGTATCGCCACATTTTAAATGTTATTTTTGATTTATATCTTATGCACACTGTTGTAACTGAGAATTTAGGAAAACAGAAAGAGATAAATTAATGCTAAGTAAATGAGTGGGACTAATACTAAATTTTAAAGTAATAGACTTAAACAAGGATATATGTGAGCAATGGTATAGGTGGAAAGAAAAGATCTAACCTGGCTGAAAAATGAAGAGACCGAATATGAAGATACAATTTATGATTTCCTGTTTATGAGAATGAAAATACAATTTAGATAGGAAGATTTATTTCATTGACTGGTTTCAACCAATATCCCAAGCCATGGTGATGCAGGTCCAATAAAGATAAATCAGGAAGGGGGATGGTCAGATGTGAAGCCATACTGTTTGATACAGAAATTAACGAGGTAATGTTCCACCTACTTTGGTACTCTTACTGAGCTTGGTTAATTTCCAACCATGAGGGAGTAAAGATGAATGCTATTACTGCAACTAGGGCATCAGTACCATTACACCAATCTTTGTTATCACCATCACTGCAGAGAAAGCTAGTCAATACTTTCAAAGGACAACATTAATGCATGAAGGAACATTTCTCACATGTTTATATTTATTCAATATATTAAAAGTTATGCATGAGATTAATCCCTCTTATGTTAAATATACATATAAGATATAAGTTTATAACAGAAAATATATGAACTAAATCCAAAATATAAATAAAAAATAATAATAAATTAATTAAAAATAAGATATCAAATAATCTAATATATTTAATAATATTTAATGGATTCTAAACATTATGACCATTATTATTAAGGATGCACAGTCTAAACAAAAGTATTCATATCAAGAACCCAAATGTTGCATCTATTCAATCCAATCTCATAGTTGAACAAACTATCATTTGCTTAAGTCAAAGTGATAATTAAACAAGAAATACAAGAAGAAACACAAAACTGAAGATAGAGACTAAATATAAAGTAACAATACAGGTGAATTTATGTCATCACCGTTTTTTCTCAAAATGAAGAACATAACAAATCTATAAAGGAAGTTACTTCTATATTTTAATTACCAAGAAAAAATGAAACGGAAGATAGACAAAATTAAACTCGTAAGTTGTACTGTTCATCCCCTCAGTCTCTTTGAAGTTGAGCATGGCCAACATGCATTTGCGGGGGAAGGGGAAGTAGTGCTGTTCTGTCATTGATCACCACCAAGATCTGTACCATTCCCATCATTATCACCACTACCCTACCACCATCACTCAACAGACTTTGTTAACACCATCATCACTACTGTAATGGTCCTTACCACATACCTACCAGCATTTTGGTAGAATGCTTAATATCTTGAATTCAGAATGCAGTCAGACTTTCATTGTATAAAATTGAGAATAAGTAGTATCATTAATAAGCATCACCAAAATAAAATAATACAAATTTTGTTTCCTAATTAATACTTTCAGCTCAACTTCCTGGATTACTGCCCCAAAGCTATGAGGGATTATGAGCTTCTCTTGCTATGATATGATAATTGATATATTAGAATAGTGTAATCTATATCTAGTTTCATTAAATTGTCCTTCCTTTTTAGAAAAAACTTAATTATAATAAGATGCAAGCTCAAGTAGGATAACATATTCAAAATGTAAGGAGACTGTTTTCTTAATCAATACAACAACATATTTTAAGTGGGAAGAGGGTAAAGGAACAAGCACAAGTAGGATATATAACATATTCAAAATGCAAAAAATAAAGAATACAGCATAAGTTAGTGATATTTTTCCTCGAAATGGAAGAAAAAGGACAGCGATAAGAAAAAAGTCACAATAGTTACTTTTTATTACCAAAACAATATTAAGCAGTCCAATGCAGCGCTGCATATCCATCATGGCAAACTAGCAAGTGTACATTATCACTGCAAGTTATCAAATTGAAATTTAAAGTATTTCTCCTTCAGCCAGCTACATCATTTAGTTTACTCTTATTACCATATGGGGAATTGTAAATTCGGCTGAATGTCTCAAGTTCATGTTTAGATTAGTTCATTTTGGTTAAACAATTGTCACTTTTCTGAGAAGTGATTACATTTTAAAAATAAATGGTAGCTTAACATACCATAATTACATGACCAACCAAGCTACCATACAATTCTATCAATGAAGCTGTAAATTTTCTTTCAATATTGAGCAAACTCACAACTACTATAATTTAAACAACATTAAGCAACTACACTAGAAATACTGAATCAAAATACGTGTGCCATTCACAACTAGCTGTCATTGTGTGGGAGAATTGTCATCTGGCCTTATGCAGTAGCTGCATACTTCCGTAAAAGATCAAGCAGCTGATCTTTTCACTAAGGTTCTTGTAGTTGCTCCTTTCACTACGGCTCTCTTACTTACTGCTTTCAGAAAACTCCATACCAAGCTCGGTATGGTTGATCTTGACCAACCATCCGCTTGAAGGCAGGTAATATGAGTATTTATTCACATTTTACAGCTAGCTGTGCATGTGCTTTTTTATAGCCATGTAACCTCATGGAGTTGATACAGCAGCACTGCTATTTCCCTTTTACACCTTTATTCTTGCATGTAAATCTTCTTGATTTCACATCAACAAAAATTAATGAGAATGATTTCTTCATATTCAATTAATTTCTTATCATGAAGTGTTTCCATAGCATTCTATGTTGCCATAACAAACGGGCAACACTCTGTTCAGACTTCCAAGCTATTCAAACTTTAGGCATCAAATAAAGATCATCAAGATATTGCTATTTCTTTTATATCATCCTGCATTAAGCATCATAATTACAACATCACAGGCTTTCTTTGAAGCCAAAACCAGTAATCTAAGTTAGTTTAGAGAAAAAAAATATTCAATTTTCAGTCTTTCATGTACTAAATCTGTAGTTGAGAGCATCAAGCGTTTGAGGAAAGTTATAATTGTTTGGCTTAATTAAGTTTCAATTCAAGTCCCTCATAAATTTCAGTATTTTCAATTCAACACATTTATTTCATTCTCTAAAGATGTTTGATACCTTAAAGTTGATAATTATGCACACATAGCAACCTAACAATTCCATCTACCCTAATGGACCACGACACAACAGAGGTGTTCTTGAAAGCAACAATCACAAGAGTGAAATCACATTCCAATCACAAAAAAGTCCAACCTCTAACAAACTCGATCTCAATACAAATAATAGCACCCATCAGTTTATCTTGCAAAGAAACAGCCACACCAATGAAGGAAGCAAAAACACCAATGTATTCACTTGTACTGTCACAGAAAATACTACTACAAGCAATCAGATCAGGAGCCCCTCTAGCTGCACCATCGATGTTGCATTAACAAAACCCACAGACGGAGTTTTCCAAAACATTGTTCTAACTTTCAAAGCTTTCTTGGTGTGATCATGAACATTAAAGTATCTCAATATAACAAGATCCTCCCACAATAATGCATGACACCTTTTGATATACGACTAGCTAAAACACAACTAGCAATAATCAAGGATAAAGTAGTATGTAACTGAATAGAGTGACCATACTTGTGGGGAAAGTTATATTTACACCCACTAAACGTTGCATCTTGGTACCAATATTTTCTGAATAGGCCAAATGAAAGAGAGATAACAGCTTCAAAGCTATCTTCAGAAACTAGGATAAGGTAGGTTAAAAACCAAGGTAAATAAGCATTTATTCTTCCTTATTTAGTGCTTCCTAGAAAATATGGTTCCTCTGGATACAAGGGTTCAAAGAAAGGTTGGGAGAAAACAATAGCATTCGCAATCATCATGATCACATATTTTATATATTCTTTATCACGACAAAGGTACAAGTAACTTAAATAATAAAACAACAAAACTTTGGCCCCTCTTCTCAGATTTTAATTTCATTTTCCCAGATATTTGAAGGCTGTCTTAAAATATTTCCTATTTCTTTGGTAGGACGGCAGCGGAATATGAATAGAGCAATCCCCTCATTCCAACATGTGCCAAAATCCCACATCTTTGTTTCTTTCATTTTAAATCTCTATCTAACAAGTAGTGCAAAATCAAGACACAATTAAAGAGTGAAGAAAAGTGAGGACACTACAAAATCAACATCAATTAGACTCAGAAAGACTGGCTCATGTTGTTCACCTCAAAATACTACTTCTAGAGTGCAACGCTTCAACAGCACAAAGACTATAAGAACACAGCCACCGAAATTTAAAATGACAACCCCATTTTCTAACTACGAACAAAATAAAAACCTTTTTGGTGGGTCATGTTTATTTTGACCAAAAGTTATCTTCTTTGGCAATCACTGATATGGAGAAGAGGAGGGTTACCGAACAAAGATGAAGAAGTCGCTTGTCGGCATTGACTGAGAAAATTGGTTGGGCTTCAAATTGCAATGAGAAGAGAACAAGGCTAATCAACAGAGTCATTGTTGTCTCCCAAAGGTGTTTGTTCAATCACCATCAGCCATATCCAACTCAAGGAACAGGGTCACGTCCCTTCCCTCCCATTTAAAAAAGAAACATTTTCTTAAAATGAGGATATAGTGATTTGGTCGTTATCCAATGGACGGTAGATTTTTTTAATAATTAATTAATTAATACGGGCAAAGGCCTACATTACGTGGATTTTTAGCTTTACTTACATGAATTAATTTTTATAACCTTTGTTAAAAGAAAATGTGCTCCCTTGGGCGATTTCTTAAATACAAAACGATTTTTCCATTTGCAAAGGGTGTGTGTTGATTTTCATGTGGGTTTGTATTTTCCTTAAATTCTCATTGATTTTTTTTCACATTTTCTTTTTTAATTTTATCTTCTAATAACCATTTCAAATAATTACTCATAATAAAAATTATTTTTTAATAACTATTTTTTCAAATTTAAATAATTACTTATATAACAAAAAAATTATATAAATTATTTATTTTTATAATAATTTTAATAAAAATTATTTTAAAATTTAATAAATTTTTACTATAATAAAAAATGAAAACACTTGTTTTTATTGAAAAATTGTCCATTGATAATATAATAATTAATTAATAAAATTTAGGGTTTCTATTATTTATATAATATAACAATATATAAATACTATTAAATATTATATCTAATATCTTTTTTAAAAACTAAGAAAAGACGTATAGTAAAATTTATATTTAATATTTGAAAATATTTTGAATATATGAATAATATAAAAGATAATATAAAATACAGTTAATAATAACAGTAATTTATAAAAATATTTTAAATTTACGTTAATATGGAATTAATAAAAGTATTTCAATATTAAATGTTATAATTAGTAATTACTAATATTTATATTAAAATTTTAATTATAATAAAAATTATTATAAAATACAATTATAACTAATAATAATTCATATAATAATTACTTAATTTAAAACTAAATAATAACAAAAATAACAATAATAATAGTAATAAATAAATGTAAATTTAAAATTAATTATAATATAATATAAAATTATTAATATTCAAATTTTTTTTATTATTATAAATGTTATAAAATATAACTATAAATAACAATAATAATTACTAATTATTTTGTTGATAACTTTCAAATAACAAAAAATTAATATTGATAATTAATGTGAATATAAGGTTAGTTTTAAGATGAAATATTAAACATTATAAATAAATAATAATAATTAATATAAAAATTAAAAGTTTTAATTTATTAGAATGATACAACGCATAACTATATAAAAGATAGTTATAACTAAGAATTTAATATGTTTATATCCCTATTAAATTTTTTCTAAATTTTGATTTCATTTATTCTTTTAATTTTATAAATATATATTTTTTAAATATATTTTATTAAGTTTATTTAAATAATTTAAATATAAAATGAAATAAATTTAAACTTTAAATAAACTTAACAAAATCTAATTAAAGAAAATAAATTGAAACATTTATAAAGTTTGAAGATGAAATTGATACTAATTTTAATTTTTATTTAAAATTAATGAAATGGAAACGTATTGAAAATTATTTTAATATTAATAAAAACATAAAAAATTAACATAAATAATCTTCTATAATTATATTTTCTATAAACCATTATTTTGATATATACATTTTATTCCCAATTTTACCCTTATTAATACAAGTGGAAACACTTATTTTTATTGTAGCAAAAAAATATTAAATTATAAAACAATTTGTATCTATAATTATTTGAATTTAAAAAAGTAGTTATTGAAAAAATATAATATTAAAATTTATAAAATAATTAAATTTAGATTAACAATAATGTCAAGAATAAAAATAAAAATATAATTGTTGTGATTTAAAACTATGGTTATTTAAAAAGTAAAATTGAAGAAAAAAAAGTGTAAAAAAAAATAAGTTTTCTTTATTTATATATATAGAGGAATAATTTTATTATTTTGGATTTTGTTTTAAATCATTACCTCCTAAAAAAGTTATTTACTTATAATAAAATTATTATTTTATACTTATTTTTATGTTCTTTTATAAATGGCTTAAATGCTTACTTCGTCCCCATGTTAAGAGGTGAATTTTTGTTTATTATCCGGTTTAAAAATGAAGACATTGAGTTCCTATGTTATGAAAAATATATGAATAAGGTCTATAAAGAAAGAAAAAGTTCAACAAATCATCAAAGAAAAAGTTGAACAAGAGATAGAAAAAGCTGGACAACAGAAGAGAGAAGAGAAAATGTACGGCCACATCAACATGGACTTAACGTCGTTGCTGTCAACTTAACGGACAAGACCTTATTCATACACTTTTCATAACATAGGGACCCAATGTCTTCATTTTTAAAACCGGGTACTAAACAGAAATTCACATCTTAACATGAGGACGAAGTAAGCATTTAAACCTTTATAAATTTAAATAAAAATTAACTTTTATCTTTTAATATAAGTATAGTTTTAACGCATATGTCAAAATAAAGCGTTCATAAAACATTATTGGTTTACTATCTTTAACCCATCACATCAAACTCTTCCTTAGGAACCAGATAACACTTATAAAATATACCTTTTTTTATTAATAATAAAGTTCTCCAATAACAATTTTATACACTTACATTACATCTATTTCACGGGGCTTACAACGGGTCTAATATACATATAAGGTTATGGTTAAAGATGTAAAATCACATACGTCAACTACCAAATATTGGTATCATAATATCGAAGATCAACCAAGTTGGTCCAACCAAAGATCGGCTAAGTTGGTTCGACTAATGGTGAATTGTGTATGCTTGGATAAGGTAAATCGAGTCAGCCTAAATTAAGATAGTTAAGTCGTTCTCAGTTAAATTTTGATAGAGTCAGCTTTAACTAATTGTTAACCAAAGTTCAACCGAGTCGGCTTGACCGAATATCAAACGAGTTACCTAGGCTGAAGATCGACCAACTTAGTTCGACTAAAGATCGACCGAGTTTGTCTAGCTGAAGATCGACCTAGTTGGTCAAGCCTAAGATCAAACGAGTCGGCTTGGTTGAAGATTGTCGAATGTGAACTAAGTCTGCTTGGTGAAAGTTGATCGAGTCGACTAAGTTGGCTCGACCAAAATTGATTGAGTTAGACTGGCAGATGATGGAGTGTGTAACACCCTAATATTTTAAAGGGTATTACTAATAGTAGAGACTAAATTAATTTGATATCTCATATAAACAATCAAACTTTATTTCATAAAACTCCAAAGTACAGTACCAAACTTACAAACTTTAAACAATATAGTCTTCACCATTGAAATTTCAACTTATAAGTTTTACACAACATAATCTTCCCAATACAAATTTATTCTTTTTACAAAAATCCCTGAAAGTTTTTCCCCGCATCTCTCTCATCTCTAAGCTTTTTCAACCGCATCTGCAACATTATCTAATCACATATAACATGAGTTATATGATCATAGTACAAACAAATAAGGGTAAGCCAACCATATCATAAAATCATTAAACTTGTAATAAAAATATTATAATCATGTATTTCTGCAATTGATAAAATATCATTATTCTGATGTCATTAATTCATCATTATCAAAATGATCTTTTCCATTTCCATAAATCTTACAAGTGTACCATGCTTACTCATGAAGCCTTATGGTCAGACCGCTCTCTGCCTGCTTCCTTAAGCCTCACTTATATACTATGTCTTACTTTCTGAAGCCTTATGGTCAGACCCCTCTCTGCCTGCTTCTATATAACTTACGAATCATATGTTTATGTCAAAGCCTTATGGTCAGACCGCTTTCTGCCTGCTTTCATAAACCTCAGGTGTTACATTGCTCATACCAAACTCTCATGGTATAACTCGAACATACTACTCCCGGTAGTAAACATCATTTCATAAGTAATGATTTCTCATATCCACTCCAACATTTCATAAAACCAACAATTCATACCCTCTTATCCACCTAACTCAATCATGTTCATTCTTTAATCATGAATTCATAATAACCCGTTTTGGTATCAATAAATTAAACATATTGCCATATATCATGCTTCATATTATAAACTCATTTTTCCCATAACGAGTATAACTCAACATATTTTCACCAAACAAAGATCATGGATCAACCAAAATATATCAACATATCGTAGGAACTACATATTAAAGTCTGGGCTCAATGTAATGATAAATAAAATATATATGAAATTTTTACCATGATAATATTATGCATTTACAATCAACTTGTTTTATTTTATTTTCATCCTAGTAGAGATTTTTCTTTACCCCAATTGGTCACCGGAGAGGACCCAGATGTCTGAACGCATCAAACTCACCTTCGACGCCAGCACATATGACTAGTCACAACTGACTGGACCAGACCAGGGCTGCTCTATGATCAGGGATGTGCCAACTCAGGTTTTTAAGGTTCCTCTATCCTACCAACAAAGGGAGGCCCTCAATAATTAATCAATTTATTTATTTAATTTATCTACCTTGTTGTCTTATGCTCTAAATCTAAAATGCCTAATTTTAATATTTTTACTTCCTCTCACAACAACCTCAAACAGTATCTGTATATCTATTTAATACTCATATATAAGCTATTACAGAACCCTTACTCCAGACCTTCTAACAAGATCAATTTCAGCCAACAAACTCATTCAATAAATTCATCACATCAGAACATGTACAATTTAACAGTTTCAGTTATAACACCCAATATAATAAAAGTCATAAAACAGTTTCGCAAGAGAACACCAGTTCAACATTCGTATATTTATAAATTCATACAAAAATAATTAGTTGCCCTTACCATCAAAATAATATTAATATAAAAATTCAGGGGAAACAAGAAGTTGAATCTGGCAGAGCCGGTTAGACAACTTCTCATCCTTCCACAAAGATGAAATAAAAAGAATAGATAAAACAATAAAATTTCTGGGGAAACAAGAAGTTGAATCTGGCAGAGCCGGTTAGACAACTTCACATCCTTCCAAAAATACAATATAAAGATATAAAAAAAAAACAAAAGCTTTGGGGAAACAAGAAGTTGAATCTGGCAGAGCCGGTTAGACAACTTCTCGTCCTTCCAAAAATACAATATAAAGATATAAGAAACAACCAAAGTTTTGGGGAAACAAGAAGTTGAATCTGGCAGAGCCGGTTAGACAACTTCTCGTCCTTCCAAAAATACAAAAGAAACAAATAAATGTTCTCATTCAAAATTCATGACCATACAGCAACAAAATACTACATATTCAAGATTTAGGATTAGAGAAAAGCAAAGTATAAGAGTGGCTTCCCTTACCTCTATTACAGACTTAATCTCCTCGCTCTCTGAAAACTTCCAGAATATCCCCTTTGCAGTTAGAAATTCTTCCAACTCTCTTCTCTCAACATTTTTCTAAGTTCTTTGGTGTAAATTTTCAGCCTCCCCCCTTGGCTATTTATAGTAAAAAATTTTACTATTCATTTGTACTATTCATTTTTACTATTCATTTGTACTATTCATTTTTTTATTCATTTTACTATTACAAAAATAATTTTTTATTTGCAAATTGGTGAATTCTGATCTCAAAGCTACGTGTAACACTTATCCTTTCCAAAAATAATTTTATTTTTTTTTTATTTTTTTTTACTATTCACTTTTTACTATTTACTATTCACAATTTACTATTCACTATTTTTTTTTTTTAAATTTTTTTTTTATCTAGTATCTAACTTACAAATATTTTCAAGGATCTTACAATCTCCCCAACAACAATTATTTTCGTCCTCGAAAATTATTTATTTAAACAAAGACTATTTAACAAAAGATTACTTACAAAAGAGATATGAATTTTCGAAAACCATTGCTCTGATACCCAATAGTGTAACACCCCGATTTAGGCGTTACAATTTATTTTTCCACAAAAATGCATATATTATTTTTCTTTAACAATTTTCAACACCAACAAAATATTAAGTGTTGTATTACAACACAAGTCTTCTAAAATAAAATTTCACACAGTTCATAAACTTCTTAAATTTAAAATTCCACACAGTTTGAAATTTCAAAATATATTTATTTAGAAATCCCCCATGTCTCTTTTTTTTTTTTCACAGATCTCTCATCTTCTAAGCAAGTCTAGAACCATATGCTAATTCATCTGAAATAGTTTATGCTCCCGTATAATATGACACATTATACGATCATTGCATTCACATACACAAACACAAACAATAGGGTGAGCTAACTGAAACAAGCATACAATCCATTCACAATCCGTTAATAATACATCCACAGTATTCAATACAGTTAAGCACACCCTCTCAACATATTATCACAATATCATTGCTCAACAATTTTACTATTCCACTTATCAAAGTGTTACAACTTCACCTCATCCGACCTACTTACCAAAGTAGTACAAACCAAGTTATTCTCTCTACTTATCAAAGTAGCACCGCAAGACAATATTGTCTACTTATCAAAGCAGCACAGCAAGACATTATTGTCTACTTACCAAAGCAGTACGGTATAATTAATTCGCCTACTTACCAAAGTAGCATAAAACAAGATCTTCTGCCTACTTACCAAAGTAGCGCAGCAAGACAATACTCACATAGTTAATCTGCCTACTTATCAAAGTAGCCCGATTTATATCATTCTCTTTATCTCTTCATTCATCATCTCATCCTGCCTACTTATCAAAGTAGCGCAAATCACCCTGCTTACTTACCAAAGTAACGTAGACCCAACATCTACTCGCCTACTTACCAAGGTAGCGCAAACCAACATCATTTACATTATTTCAACAAATTATTCATAATCAACCACAACCCATCCAAAACTAATCATATTCAACAAACATAAGAGAACCGGTGAACTTTTCTCAATTCCCTTCTGTCTACTTACCAATGTAGCATAAATTAACAAAATTACATTTTCCTAACATATCATTCATAACCAATCACATGTCATCTCAACCACTAATACCAAACCAATCATGCTCAACAAGCACATAATAACCAATCAACATATCTCAGTTTCAATTCTGCCTACTTACCAAAGTAGCACAAATTAACCAAATTACCTTTTTCAACATATTATTTATCGACGATCTGAACCAATCAAACTAATCAACAACATGTTTAGATCATATGGTAAGCTTTTCAGTCCAATCCAACAGTTAATGAGGCGGAAATCATCAATTTTTTTATAAATGATCCAAAAACATAAATTAAGCAATATTGAGATCCCTGAGAAGTTACAAAATTAATATCTCTAAATCGGTACCTCCGATCTAAAATCCGAACGGTCGAAGTATGTTCCTATCTGTTAGAAACCTCATACTAAAGTTTCAGGTTAATCTAACGGTTAACTAAGTAGATATGAAGGTTTTACCGAGGTAACTCAGAGACAGAAATTTAAGTGATTCTCGGTTAAACTCAAAATACGGAATGAATTCCTCTAAGCACAGACATCTAATTCCAAATCTGAATGGTCAAGATCACCTAATATGTCTTATGAACTCCATACTAAAGTTTGGGCTCAATCTAACGGTAAATGGAATATATATGAAATTGTTACCATTATAACTTAAGAACAGAATCACATTGTTCATCAAATATTTCAAACTTTCGAAATTTCTTTCTCTAAGCATAGACCTTAAATTTCAAATCCGATCGGTCACAGTGTATTAATATGTCTTAGGGATTCTATATCAAATTTTGAGGTTGATCTAACGGTCAAATAGGTCAGAATTCTATATTTTACTGAGACAACTTAGTAATTACAGGGGTAACTAATTTACTCAAACTTATAGGATTTATTTCTCCAAGTACAGACTTCTATTTTCAAATCTGAACAGTCAAAGTTTAGTAATATGTCTTAGGATTCACATATTAAAATTTTAGCTAAATCCAACGGTGAAAACAATTAATAGAAATTTATCACCACAGTAACTCGAAAATAAGAAATTATAATCATGAAAACCAAATTTTACACAAATCAATAGATAACTACCATTACCAAATTTTTAACATATTCATATTCTTATTCATGATCATAACAAGAAAGGATTAGCTCCCCTTCATCAAAGTCAAGCAATTGGAACCATATTTCTAACTACAAAATTCTAGAAATTAAGTTGAGTTAGCTCCCCTTACCTCATGAAGACTAAAACACCTTAAACTCTTCTTCAAAAAGAGCAACTCCTCTCCTCCTTGCTAGACCAAGTCAGCCTCCACACTTAGGACACTTAGGATTTCGTTCACCTCCCACCAAGGACCTCTCTACTCTCCTCCAAAACTCCAAATCTGATTTGGAATTAAAAGAAGATGCCTTAGACAACTAAGGACCCATGCACTTGGCACTTAACAATAATAAACAACCAATGGACCATCCTAAACCATTTTCCAGCCCTAAAACATGGAAGGAAAGTCTCCAAAGGGTCTCAAAATGTTCTCCCAGTGCAGAACACAACCTACTCACTCCAAAAAGTTGCAACTTGTAAAAATACACCTAAAATTAAGGTTGGACGCTAGCCCCTGGACAGTAAAACTGTCACGTTTTCCCCAGCTCAGTTAGACTCCTTCCCGAAGTCCAAAATATGCGTATGAGTAGTCAAATTGAAGCTCTTTGAGTCTAGTTTTCAATAAAACAAGAATCAACTCAATTGATATTTTACTAAGAATAATAATTTCACTCCCCAGAGTCCCAAAATATTTTCGAAAACCATTGCTCTGATACCAAAATGTAACACCCTAATATTTTAAAGGGTATTACTAATAGTAGAGACTAAATTAATTTGATATCTCATATAAACAATCAAACTTTATTTCATAAAACTCCAAAGTACAGTACCAAACTTACAAACTTTAAACAATATAGTCTTCACCATTGAAATTTCAACTTATAAGTTTTACACAACATAATCTTCCCAATACAAATTTATTCTTTTTACAAAAATCCCTGAAAGTTTTTCCCCGCATCTCTCTCATCTCTAAGCTTTTTCAACCGCATCTGCAACATTATCTAATCACATATAACATGAGTTATATGATCATAGTACAAACAAATAAGGGTAAGCCAACCATATCATAAAATCATTAAACTTGTAATAAAAATATTATAATCATGTATTTCTGCAATTGATAAAATATCATTATTCTGATGTCATTAATTCATCATTATCAAAATGATCTTTTCCATTTCCATAAATCTTACAAGTGTACCATGCTTACTCATGAAGCCTTATGGTCAGACCGCTCTCTGCCTGCTTCCTTAAGCCTCACTTATATACTATGTCTTACTTTCTGAAGCCTTATGGTCAGACCCCTCTCTGCCTGCTTCTATATAACTTACGAATCATATGTTTATGTCAAAGCCTTATGGTCAGACCGCTTTCTGCCTGCTTTCATAAACCTCAGGTGTTACATTGCTCATACCAAACTCTCATGGTATAACTCGAACATACTACTCCCGGTAGTAAACATCATTTCATAAGTAATGATTTCTCATATCCACTCCAACATTTCATAAAACCAACAATTCATACCCTCTTATCCACCTAACTCAATCATGTTCATTCTTTAATCATGAATTCATAATAACCCGTTTTGGTATCAATAAATTAAACATATTGCCATATATCATGCTTCATATTATAAACTCATTTTTCCCATAACGAGTATAACTCAACATATTTTCACCAAACAAAGATCATGGATCAACCAAAATATATCAACATATCGTAGGAACTACATATTAAAGTCTGGGCTCAATGTAATGATAAATAAAATATATATGAAATTTTTACCATGATAATATTATGCATTTACAATCAACTTGTTTTATTTTATTTTCATCCTAGTAGAGATTTTTCTTTACCCCAATTGGTCACCGGAGAGGACCCAGATGTCTGAACGCATCAAACTCACCTTCGACGCCAGCACATATGACTAGTCACAACTGACTGGACCAGACCAGGGCTGCTCTATGATCAGGGATGTGCCAACTCAGGTTTTTAAGGTTCCTCTATCCTACCAACAAAGGGAGGCCCTCAATAATTAATCAATTTATTTATTTAATTTATCTACCTTGTTGTCTTATGCTCTAAATCTAAAATGCCTAATTTTAATATTTTTACTTCCTCTCACAACAACCTCAAACAGTATCTGTATATCTATTTAATACTCATATATAAGCTATTACAGAACCCTTACTCCAGACCTTCTAACAAGATCAATTTCAGCCAACAAACTCATTCAATAAATTCATCACATCAGAACATGTACAATTTAACAGTTTCAGTTATAACACCCAATATAATAAAAGTCATAAAACAGTTTCGCAAGAGAACACCAGTTCAACATTCGTATATTTATAAATTCATACAAAAATAATTAGTTGCCCTTACCATCAAAATAATATTAATATAAAAATTCAGGGGAAACAAGAAGTTGAATCTGGCAGAGCCGGTTAGACAACTTCTCATCCTTCCACAAAGATGAAATAAAAAGAATAGATAAAACAATAAAATTTCTGGGGAAACAAGAAGTTGAATCTGGCAGAGCCGGTTAGACAACTTCACATCCTTCCAAAAATACAATATAAAGATATAAAAAAAAAAAACAAAAGCTTTGGGGAAACAAGAAGTTGAATCTGGCAGAGCCGGTTAGACAACTTCTCGTCCTTCCAAAAATACAATATAAAGATATAAGAAACAACCAAAGTTTTGGGGAAACAAGAAGTTGAATCTGGCAGAGCCGGTTAGACAACTTCTCGTCCTTCCAAAAATACAAAAGAAACAAATAAATGTTCTCATTCAAAATTCATGACCATACAGCAACAAAATACTACATATTCAAGATTTAGGATTAGAGAAAAGCAAAGTATAAGAGTGGCTTCCCTTACCTCTATTACAGACTTAATCTCCTCGCTCTCTGAAAACTTCCAGAATATCCCCTTTGCAGTTAGAAATTCTTCCAACTCTCTTCTCTCAACATTTTTCTAAGTTCTTTGGTGTAAATTTTCAGCCTCCCCCCTTGGCTATTTATAGTAAAAAATTTTACTATTCATTTGTACTATTCATTTTTACTATTCATTTGTACTATTCATTTTTTTATTCATTTTACTATTACAAAAATAATTTTTTATTTGCAAATTGGTGAATTCTGATCTCAAAGCTACGTGTAACACTTATCCTTTCCAAAAATAATTTTATTTTTTTTTTATTTTTTTTTTACTATTCACTTTTTACTATTTACTATTCACAATTTACTATTCACTATTTTTTTTTTTTTTAAATTTTTTTTTTATCTAGTATCTAACTTACAAATATTTTAAAGGATCTTACAGAGTGAGTCTTTTAGGATGAAGGTCGACCGAGTTGACCTTGGTTAAGGTCTATAGAGTCGTTCCTGATCAAAGTTCGACCAAGTTAGTTATGACCGAAGGTTAACCAATGTTCGATCGAGTCGTGCTGGTCTAAGATCATCCTAGTGGACCGCGTTCATGGTTGACAGAGTCTGTCTAGTCAAAGGTCGATTGAGTTGTTCCAACCAAAGGTTGACCGAGTCGGCCCCAATTAAAAGTCGGCTTGAATCTGCTCGAGTTGGTCTCCACTGAAGGTTTTCCAGAGTCGACCATAGTCGAAGGTCAACCTTAGTCAATCCTAGTTGAAGGTCGACCCTAATTGAAGGTCAACTTGAGTTGGCCTCGAGCTAAGGTCAACCTATGTTGACTTTACCCAAAGCTGAAGGATTGAGTCAAGTCAGCCTAAGTCAAAGAGTCGGTCGAGTCAACCTAACCCAAAGATTCGGCCGAGTCAACCTAACCCAATCCAATGGATCTAATACTCTGATATTGTATTGATCTCATTGAATTTAACATCATTGACAAGTAGATTTAATATAATTTTAGTCTATTTTAAATTGATTGAAAAACAAATTCAAATTTAGTTGATATAGTTAAAATAGATCTAAATTAAATGAATCTGGATTTTAGTAGATCCATTTTATTAACTAGATCAACTAAATTTGTATTATAGTTACAATTTTTTTGTTTGATCTAGATTGCATCTAGCACTAGTACAATATTTGCTTTTAAACTCGCACAATATGCCTTATTTTACACCAAATTGCTGCCTATAACAACGCGGTGGCAGATCAGTAATTAAGGCCACCTAATAGGCCTCGGTTGCATGCAGAACCAAAGTATAACGGAGCTACCACCGCGGCTGCATGCATAACCGGTGCCCAAAACCCCCTACCCGCCAGACTTTTGGACTGACAACTTTATGAAAAGGTAATACTACCTCGATTTCATCAAGAACCGTGGCATAAAGCCTCTGCCACACCTGCATCACTGAATTCGCCAGACTTTTGGGCTGACAAAAGGTGATACTACCTCGGTTTCCCACAGTATCGAGGCATAAAGCCTCGACCACCTCTACACTGTATGACTTTTTGAAGACTTTTTTAAGCTTCTATTCGTTTTGTCCAAGAGCTACGACCTCGGTTTCTTTAGGCCCGGTGTCAAAAGCGTGTTCGGCTTCGGTTGCGTTTCTGATCGAGGCATATATGGTGTTATTGCTTCGGGTGTTTTAGACAACCGAGGTAGTATCGTTTATTAAGTTCAAAAAATTTCAGCTCATTTCATTTCTTCTCGCGCTGCTGCTTCTACTTCTTCTTCTTTCTCTTCGCATGACATAACCTTCTTCTTCGTTGCTTCTTCGTTGGTTCTTCGCGCTGCTGGTTCGTCTTTGTCGCCACCACTGTTGTTCTCCCCAAGGGCTGCCTCCACCCTCATCGCCGCCGCGAGCCGCCTCCGTCTTCGCTGCTTTGCTGATTTGTTCAGTTTTTGGTGCTGCCGTCGCCGTTCTCTCCTTCGTCCCTGTCGTTCTCACCTTCGTAGCCGTTGTTGTCATTGCCCCCACTATCATCGTCGTTGGTGTTGCCCATCACGGTAAGTTTTATAAACCCTCTTTATCTTGTCTTTGATATTTGAGTTGGTATATTGGTTGAAACTATTGTAGTCTCTGCTCTCTACATTTTGTTTCATATTTTATTTTGTGTGTGATTGTAAAGTCTTGAAGCTAGGTTCCTGTTTCTAAACTCAAGCAGGTGACAGTGGCGTGTCTATGCTCTCTACGTTTTGAGTTTTATTTAAATTCTTAAGTGACATAGAGGTTAAAAAATAAATTTTGATATAATGTTAAAATAAAAATTTAGAAATTAAATTGAGTATTAGAAGGAAGGTTGTCAACGTGGCGAAGAAAGGTGGAGAAGGGCGATGCATGGTTGTAGCTCCGTGACAACGTTAAAACAGGTGTTGAAAGGAAGAGGATTGCAAAATGAAAAGCAATGACTAGATCAGAGATCAATGACAACTATTCAAGCAATGACTAAACTTCTTTATGTTCTTAGCTTGATAAATAATTTTTATTTACTATAAACAAGTTGACGTAGTCCAATGAAATATATAATCCAAAAGCATGTTCTTATTGCACAGTTTTACAAGGGGGAAATTAATCCACTAACACTAGCATAATCATATACATATTACAATCATTATTGTAAGCAATAAGGACCAGAAACATATGTTTTTTTTTAATAGCATCCGAGAAATAGATGTATACTTGAATGCTTAATGATCAATTTGCAGAACACTACTCTCTCACCTAACATCTTAGATTTAGAAAGTTTGGTAACCTTGTGAAATTTATCCAATATATAAATTTAAAAATTGATAATCATTCATGTTGTCTTTTACCAAATTTAAATCATTATAAGTGAACTTAGTTCTTACTTTCTTTATTAATGTAAGACCTGTTACTTTAGATTTAAATCCTACGAAAAATACTAAAACATAAAAAATACAAAGATAGAGATAATACTAAGAGTTGTTTCTACATATCCTACTATCGATTTAGGAGTCATATATACAACACCCATGGCGGACTCAATGATTCAAAACGCAGTCCTTAGAATTTTTCAAAAAAACACTAGTTAACAAATTTACTAAACCAGTCAACTTTTCTTTTACATATTTATCCTTGTCAAAAATTAAAAATAAAAATATCAAATATATGACTATATTACAAAAACACAATTGATTGATATATTTATTTATGTTTTATTGGGACAATTTATGTAAAGGAAATTTATTTTATTTTTATGGTTTCTGAAAAATTATGTTGGAAGTCTCACATCGACTAGAGAAAAGGTCAATTTATAGTTTATAAGTGGGTGCAAACCTCACCCTACAAGTTGGTTTTGTGGGGTTGAGTTAGGCTTAAAGGCTTAAAGTTGGATTAGATATTGTTTGTTTGAATATATTGCATATTGTTTGTTTGAATATATTGCATATTGTTATATCAGATTATTTCTTCAGTTTAGGTATATGTTTGATGTTAGTAACAAGATGGGGTTCAACGATGTATATGAGTTCATTGACCCCTCTATGACTCATGAAAGAAATAAATTTGATGATATCCAAACATACATCACCACCTGCTTTGGAATAGGGAAGGAAATATATTTTCTCCCTTATATACATGGGTAAGTGAACTTTGTTAACTTTAAAGTTTCATTTATTAATTTTGGTATATGACAATGAAGTTATTACCAATTTCAGGTGTCATTGGCAGATACTTGTGATCTCCATACCGGAGAACATTGCTCTCTGGTTTTGTTCATTGCACAAGTCTCCTCCCAGCCCTCTTAGACATGTAGTAGATTGGTAAGACCTCAATGTTTCAACTTTCTTTCTTATATAAATGTATGCTAAAGCAATTTTTTTTAATATTTCCCTTGCAACACATATGATGTTATCTGGGAGATCTACTGCTACAGCTAAAAAGCTTGCATGGGTTGCCCTTAACTTTGGTATTTTAGTCCATACTTTGTTACATTTGGTTCCATTCAAATGATGTTACTTAACATTTTATAATTATGATGATATATTGTAGTGTAATAGACAAACAGGGTCATATGAATGTGGTTACTACGTCATGTTTTGGATGATGACCATTATTCGTGCACATTACACCAGTGGATGAGAAACGGTAATGTTTAGGTTTGAATTTTATTTTCTCTATAGTTTAGATTTCATATACACTAATTGAAATCATTGTGTTTTATGCAGAGATTCAATAGGACTACTCCAATTCCAGAGAAGTCACTTCAGTTCGTGAGGAAAGCACTCGATAAATATGTAATTCAATTATATAATAATATGTAGTAGATATTAGGATATAGTAAGTTCTAAGTTTATATTTCTAAGTTGTTTTATGCTTTTCTACATTATTATTAGTTTAACTTTGTACATTGCATTGATTTATGCTTCAAACTTGATTTATGATTACATTAGATTGATTTATACTTCTAAGAAGTTGATTTATGATTCCATTGAATGTATTTGTGTTTTAATATAATTTTCATTCAAAATATACGTTTCTGGATTATTCTGGATTGTTCTGGCTGTAAATATATATGCAGGTCTGTTTCTATAGTTGGGAATGTAGCAGAAACATACCTCATTTTAAAAAAAAAGGAATATGTCTCGGTTGAGGTCATAACCAAGGTAGAAAAGCCATCTATGGCCTCGGTTAAGGTCACACCCGATGCAAAAAGACTGGCGAATGAAAAAAAATGGGATCTACTGTCTCGGTTAGGGTTTCAATCGAGGAAATAAAGGGGGGCATATTGCCTCGGTTTAGAAGTTGCCTCGGTTCAGAAGGAACCGAGGCATAAAGTCCTACGAAAAAAAATAAAAAAACCAAAACATCTACTGCTTCGGTTAAGGCTGCCGAGGCCAAATCCTCCCCTTTTATGCCTCGGTTCATACCCGAGACTTTTTGCCTCGCTTGAATATGTCTCGGTTCGGGAATCGCTGCCTATGAGCAAAAATAACCGTTGTTGTTTCCCCTGACTGCACTAGTGTAGACCGAATATTGAAAAATCCAATCCATATCCACCCTTACCTCCTACCTACACCTTCTGTTTAAGAGATCGTTGCTATTTGTAAATCCCGTACTTAGTTAAGTTAGTCTCTTGTGAATGTGTGAATGTGTTGATAATTCTTTTATTGATAATTCTTTTCTTTTCTTTTCTATTGATCTTATTTTTCCTTTAAACTTCTTTGTTTGAATAAGGCAAGATTGGAAGTGAAAGAATACTGGTGAAAATAAAAACAGTTTAATATTAAAGAATACTTAAAATATTAATTTTAAAGAGAGATTAAAAGAGTTAGGCATGAGTGATGCGTTGTACTTATGTTAAAAGTGGAGGGCGGTGTCAACATTCATTGTAATTAGTTTATTATAGTAGAACCTTGAGTCTTGAAAGAAAACTAGACATGGTTCAAGTTCAGTGGTCTGATATAATGAAGGTTTCGTTTTCCATTTCTATTATATATGAGTAGAGTATCTCAATTTGGTATAACATATTAGTGAAATTGTTTTATTCAAGTATTTTACTCGACCAGACAACCACCTCTTTATATTGCCTAGTAAAAACATGTGTTTTCTAAAGCTTCTGAGATAAAAATTTAAAGCTCTATTCAATTTCCCTCTAAAGTTAACTTGTCTAGTCTTTTGAAACTTCCATCAGTTAAAACATTAAAGCTTTTAAGATAACATTTTAAGCTTTATTCAATTTCTTTCTGTGCTTAACTTGTCTTGTTTTGAAATTTCCATTAGTTAGGGTTATGAAACTAGGATAAACATTAATTTTTCATAGTTAACGAACTACAAGGAGCATGTTCCTGACAAATTATTTACCCACAAAAATAACCACTATAAGTAACATGTTAATTTGAGATTTTAACCCTAATGCAAAAATAAATCCCCTTAAATCTAACTTACTTTATAGTGTCTAGGATTCATGCAAATGAGTGCAACAGAAGAAAGGAACAAATAATACTCTAAAAACACAAAAAGAAAAGAAAGAAAAAAGTTTTCTCAAGATAAGAAAAAAATCTTAATATGTTTAAAAAGGTTTTTTTTTATATATTTGATACATTAAGGAGTATAAAATTATCCTTCTTACATTGCTTAAAGCTCCTTAGGTATACAGAAAGATGATTCCACATATATTAAAATACACCCTATGTGAAATTACATTGCAATATTACAAAAATTTCCCTAGTGTTGATTATTAACAAAAGCATATAATTTATAGTAGTGATCTATTGGTTAATTATTGACCACTTATTTGGCTAAATTAAGGTTTTATAATAACTACGTATCAAGTGCAGTTTCTAATTAACGGAAGTCTGACGAGGCATCATGCACGAGGGTTTATATTATCAAAATTTAAAATATCCTGTTATTTTGTAGTTAAATTAAAGAACCTAATTTTTTTATTGACTACATAATATAAATATAATTTACCATTATTATAATTTTATGTTTCATATTTTACACTTATTTTAATTTCATCGCGTGCTTTTTTAGATAATTGATCATAATGATTAATTTATAAGATAATTTTTACTCTTTTCTACAAAATAATCATGAAATTAGTGCATTGTAGATTTTCTTTTTCGCATCATCCTTACACACCCAAGAAGAGGATAATCACTGTAAACGACACGTCAAACATGTGGTTTTGTTCCGTTCTGTCTCATTTTTTTTACAGAATGCCGAATTTTTTTTGTTTGTTGAATTAATTTTCCCATTCTTCCATTCTCTTTGTTGATTCCACTGTGTCATTACGGTGTTGTTATAGACCGAAAGAGCAATGGCGGTTAGGTCAAACAGCAAGCTCAAACAATGCATTGCAGGCTTCTGTAAAACAAACCCAACACGGTACCATCGTTGCATCTTCCATTCTCATCCCTCACCAGCTAATTAATGTTTTAAACGTTATATTCTCTTCTTCTTTAAATATTCACCATGTTTACCACCCTAATTGTATTGATTTAATCAACCTTTCTGATCTACGTGGAATAGATTTATTATATTCTCCTTTGTTCTCATAATATTATCCCTCTAATCAATTCACTGCATACCCTATCATGGGTTGTGGCATGTCAGCTCTAGATCCTGAACATGAAGGCTTTAATCGATGCGAAAATGGTGACGAGGGTGAATCGTTGCATGGGAAGAGTAACAATATTAATAATAAGAAGAAGAATAAAGATGCCGCTAATAAGGGAATGAAGCCATTGGGTGTTGAAGAATCCAAGGATAAGGATGAGTCAAATGGAGAAAGATTGAAAGAGAAAAGTGGGGTAGGGAGGAATGACAATAAAGTGGAAGTGAAATCAAAGAAAAATGCAGAAGATGAGCATGAGTTTAGGGATGATGACTTCATTGGCCCAGGGTCACCAAGTTTTAGGGAATATTGCAATGATTATGATTCTGGGGATCGAAGTTCCATGGAATATTCCAACGATAGTGATTCTTCTAGAAGCATCAAGAATGGCAGTGAGTTACTTCTTATGATTCATATTGTGTTATGATTCTGGTTTTGATTCAAAACGTTATATCGATCCGTTACATTCTTGTTTGTAGGCGAAACTTTACTGAACAGGAACAATAAGCCAATGAATGAGGAAAGTGTCGATTCTAACAAGGTAATAATGTTGCCCTAATTTGCACTTGGTTTTCATTTTGTACATGCAATGTTAGATGTAGAATGCATATTTGACTTCTCTGACCACGTATTTAACTATACCATGAAAGATTCACCAGAAAAGATAAAAGGGTTGTCATCATTTAAATTGATAACTAATGCCACGAAGTGCCTGACAATCAATCTGTTGAATTTATGATATTTCATAATTCAGATGACACATTCAGAGGGTCTAAAATAAACATGTACTCTTCGTTATATATAACAAACTCTGAATCTAGATTGAAATATCTGTGTTTAGCTCTCTATATATACCTTGCTCTTTAAACAAATTTGTTTTAGCAGGAACCTCTGAAGAAAGAGAGAAGAGGACGGGGATTTAGGAATGCTATTGGTAAGCGAAAGACAAGAGGGAGGAGAAATCTTCTGAACTTCGCTTGTTATAGTGGTAGCACTGAAGGCCACGCTCAAGGTTCTTGAGACAAAAATGTTGCAAAAACTGCATAATTGAGGTCATGCCCCAAAAACAAATATATTCTCCAATTTGAATTGGCCACTGATTAGGCATAGAAGAAGAAAAATTGTCATGATTTATATGTAGAAGATCTAATACAATTTTTAATACACTCGCTGCAAACCGATTCCCTCTAAAGTTGCGTTCTTCATAATACTCACTCTACATATGCTTTTCACGGCGATCTATGTTTTATTTATTTTTATTATAATGCCTATCATTTTAGTGTTATTATAGAATGGAATCACTCATTTCGGAGTAACTTAATCGGTTACTGATTGAATCAATAAGTCGCTAGTTGTTGAATTACATAAACCGACATATATTTAATGTTTTAAATTTATGTTAATGATATATGATATGAATGAAAATTTAATATATATATATATATATATATATATATAGAGAGAGAGAGAGAGAGAGAGAGAGAGATAGATAAAGAAAGAGATAATAGACAATAAACATCAATGAATTTGTAAGAATAGATGATCTCTAAATACTTTCTCGTTTTGGATTCATAGTTCCCCACTTCAGCATCCAAATATGAGTCATAGTTCTAGTTCTAACCCGACCATAGAAATCATAAAACAAATTAAAAAACTAAAAAAAAAAATCTAGCACAACATATATCACAAAAAGATAAATTGTTACTAGAAAATACTAGAACATATGTCTAGTATAAAAGTAACATAAAACATTTGGAACAGAAGTTGAAAGAATTGAGTCATTTTGTTGCTTAACTATTAGAAGTTTATTTTGATTCTTAATCTAAAATTTTTTAAGGTTTTGAGGTCTTTGGACTTCTTAATCCTTTCAAAAGTCTTTGTGTAGCACTGAGAGGTGTTCATACGCTGGTTAGTCCTTAGATCTAATGGTCCCGACAATAAAGTTTGAGAGAGGTAGTAAGACCGTTGGTTAGCTAGATAAAAATAAGAGGTGGTTTGCTAACATGAAACTAAAGAAAGATTAATGATGTCAAATATACTTAGAGCATTAAGGCTCTTCATTTTGAACAGATAATTTGTGAGAGAGTGAGTGGATGGATTTGAGGGTAAATTTTTTTATTGTTTATTTAAGTGGATTTGGAGGTAAGTAAGAGTGAATTTGAAAGTAAAGTTTGTGATTTGATTGACATGACAGATAATTTTTTTTGTTTAATTGGTAAAAATTAAAAATTGTCAAAATGCTCCTAGTTATTAAAGTAACATAAAATGATAATTGTTAATGTTATATTTAATTGTAAAAATGTTTATAAAGAGAAAAACAATTAAAGCAAATTTTAAGCATTGCGCTTACATACCAAATTTTAAGCAAATGATTTTATATTGATTAGTTTAAATACTTTATGTTCAAATGATGTTTGAATAGGGGATCAGGGTTCCAATACAACGGTTCCAAAATATGTTGACTTTTTTTGTTTGTTAGGATGTATAGAATAATAGAAATAATTTTAGTCAGGCTACTATATTTGCCTACTTATTGGACGCTTTAATTTTTTTGAGCTTATAATATATGTCTTTTTTTGTAGTTTTAACTTTAGTTCTCTGTCTGATATTTGCAGTTTTTCTACTTTGACTCGGTGGAATCGCTTCCTATAGAACCACTGGATCCTAATGATTTAAAACCAAGTAGCTGGAATCGAATATGATGCTTGGTGGATCCAGCATGAAGGAATCGAATACCACGTCTAGTTATACGTCTTCTATGCAGTGGAACCGAATCCGGTGGCGTTGAAACTGAATACAAGCCATTTGGAACCGAATCCTCCATGTTGTAACCGAATCCACACAACCTTTTCAACCTCTCTTCTTCATCTTCTTCACCTTCTTCACGCTGAACTCCTTCTCTGCTTTGTCTTCTTCATCTTCAACGTCTCTCATCTTCATCTTCAACCTTCATTCTTCTTCATCTCCAACCTGGAAAACAAAAAAAGAACTTACAACAACAACATTGACCTTTGTTTTGCTGCTTCTGCACTGAACACTTCACCAAAAACACTCTCAGTCATTTTTGAAAAAGTTGAGGGTAAGGCGAACAATTCGCATTGAATCAGATCAAATCTGAGCAAAAAAGCGAGATATGAAAAAGGTTACAATCTCTCAAATCATCACAATTTCTTCCTCGTTGATCCTTCAAAATGAACATGTATTTCACCTTATTTTATCGCTCGCAAATATTTCAAAACAGTGTATTATGTTCATATGAACACAGACTAAGTGATTTAATATTAAGAAACAAAAATAAACAAATAGTAGTTAAAACTATATCCAAAATGAAGCTTCTTCTTCTTTAGAAAATAATAAAGATAAAGAATTACAAATTTCAGAAATAGAAAACTCTACATAATTAGTCAATACCAATAGTAAAAAAAGTGTGAAGTGTATAAACAACTTAAATTCTGGTCAACAAAACAAGACGAAGTTCATATTCTAAACTATAGTTATCCAGGAACTAAGAATAACAAAATTATAAACATTTTAGAAAAATCATTTTTAGACCAACTCATTAAAGATAGATATAATTTTATTCACTTAGAATTAATTCAAGTAGTTGTAAAGCAAAACTAGAGACTGAGAATAAATAATCCAATACTTATGATATTAAGAGATATAAGACTTAAAAAGTTTGAGGATTCAATGCCATATTAGAAAGTAATTTACATGATGGTCCTACTTTTTTTAACTTCTATTCAAATTTTTTATGAGTATTAATGATAAGAAAATTATACGTGCAAATTCCATATGAAATTATAGAGGCCAAAACAAATACTTTTTTTAACTTCTATTCAAATTTTTTATGAATATTAATGATAAGAAAATTATACGTGCAAATTCCATATGAAATTATAGAGGCCAAAACAAATAATTTATAGAATTTATTTATAAAGTTACAAAGATAAACTATAACTATAAAGTGTTAAGATCTTCTCCAAAAAGACAATACTTGTAGAAAATAATTTTAGAAAATCATCTACAAATTCCAAAATGATTAACTGATGAAGAAGTAATAAGTAAAAGATTTTTCTCTCCTTCCCTTTTATTATTGATTCATATACTTTTGATATTGATTTCAAGAAAAATTAAAGATTTTGCAAAGCTTTTTGAAAGAACAATTTTTGAAAGCAAAATCCAATTCAACCACCTCTTGAAATATAAGGCATCACATTTCTAACAAAACATATGGAAGAAAAGAAAAATCTTCTTTGATATCCCATATTGGAGGATGCTTGATGTGAGACATTGTATAGATGTCATGCATGTAGAGAAAAATGTGTGTGATAGTATTATTGGAACACTCCTTAATATTCAAGGCAAGACAAAAGATGGTATGAAGAGTCGTTTGGACTTGGTTGAAATGGAAATAAGAGAACAATTAGCTCCCCAATCTCATGGCAAACAAACATACTTGCCTTAGGCATGTCACACATTATCTAAACAAGAAAAGAGAAGTTTCTGTGAGTTTTTACGTGGAGTGAAAGTTCTGCATCGTTACTCTTCTAATGTGAAACGACTTGTATCTATGAAAGATTTGAAATTACTTGAGTTAAAATCTCATGATTGTCATGTTTTAATGCAACAACTCCGACTAGTGGCGATCCGAGGAATATTGCCTAAGAATATTATATATACATCAACTAGATTATGCTTCTTTTTTAATGCCATTTGTAATAAAGTTATTGAGCCTGCATGGTTGGATCATTTGGAGAATGAGGCTAAAGTTATATTGTGTGAGTTGGAAATGTATTTTCCTCCATCATTTTTTGATAACATGGTTCACTTAATTGTACTTTTAGTAAAGGAAATTAGACTTTGGGACTTGTGCTCTTGCTATAGATGTACCCAAATCAGCGATACATGAAGATATTGAAATGGTACGTCAATAACCAATATCGTTCTGAAGCATCAATTGTTGAAAGAAATATTGTAGAGGAAGTTATTAAGTTCTATACAGAATACATCTTAGAAATTGAAGCTATAGGGGTACATCAAACTCACCACCATGGAAGTATTGTTGGTAAAGGTACTCAAAGTGCAAAAGTGGTGAGATTGCCACGAGATAAAGTTATCCAAGCACATTTTTATATCTTGAATAACACTGACATTGTCCAACCCTACCTAAGTGCTCACAAAGACATTGTAAAGAAAGATAATCCACTGATGCCTAAGAAGTGGTTGATTAATGAGCATAACAAGACTTTCTTAAAGCGGTTCAAAGAAAAAGTTCAAATTGATAATACAAGTTGTGATACATTGAAATGGTTAGCATGCGAGCCAAACTTTGAAGTCATATGTTGGAGTGAATATGATATTAATAATTGTTCGTTTTATACAAAATCTGAAGATGATAAAAGTACTAGGCAAAATAGTGGAGTTATGGTCATGGCTGAATCAATGCATTTTTCTAGCTCAAAGGATAAACATCCTATTATGACTTCAATGTGTTACTTTGGTGTAATTTAAGATATATGAATGATTGATTATATAAGTTTTAGATTTTTTGTTTTTAAATGTAAATGAGTTGATAGTAATAATGGTGTTAAAACTAATGATTTGGGGTTTAATATGGATTAATAAAACCAAAAGAAACTGAGTCAAATGATATAATTCCTTTGATTCCTTGTTTGTCTTTCCATTAAATTGTGAAAATGACGCATCATGCAAACCTAGGAGAAAAGACATAATTAATCTGATGTAATAATTTGATTTAAGATAGCATTATTTCTTTAGTTATTTGCTCCACCTCTAGTCATATCTTGATACTTAAGTCTTTAACTTGACAATTCATGTATTTATTCTAACATTATTTGTTCATATTGAAGGTATTTGCATCACCTTTGCATTGAGAGAAAGAATGATACTATCTATGGATTTCTTGATCCTGTTATCATTGTGCAAAAATACTTAACAGAGATGTTTGAAAAAGCTGGTAAAGAGGTTTGTTTAGCACCTTACTTGCATAAGTAAGTACACAATTTTTGAATTCTTGATAACTAACTTAAAATTTTTTAATACATATTATTCTAACTTGTAGGGGTCATTGGCAATTGCTAGTTATTGTTCCTGATCGTTCTCTTGTAGTTCTCTTATTCTCCTTGCATAAGAAAGCTAACACATTGTCCATAAAAAATATATTAGAGGTGTTAGTTTTCCTTTCTATTTTGTTTCCTTCCTATATGATTATTATGATGTAATGAATGTCTCCCTTTTGTAGGTCTTTGGAAGCTCATTCAAGGTTGCGGGGTGTTCCATTTGTATCTAGGAAGAAGATGCAAATAATCACATCTAATGTAAGAGAAGTTGACCTTTGTTTTTGTGTTTTGTAATTGTTATTTTTATGAGGAATTGACTGTTTTATTGGTTTTGTGGAATTTGGTTTAACAAAATTGATCAAAGCTACATGGTGCAAAGGCTAGTTAGAGTATAGTTTGATATTTTGTGTCCTTGGTTTGAATGAGTCTTGATTATTTGTATATTTAATTTGTAGTGTCGACGTAAATTTGGCAGTTATGAGTGTGGATATTACGTATTGGAACACATGCACACCATTATTTCTACAAACATTACTGAATCATGGAATAAGGTATTAAAAAACTAACTAAATACTTATCTAACTATTCATTACAATATTTTTTTAACTCTATTATTTTATTTGTAGATCTTTAATGATTCATCTCTAATGAAAGCTCTAGACATTGAAAACATTAGAACCAAATGAGTTTCTTTTATTTTAAGTGTTAGTAGAAACTTGGCTACAATTTAGTAGTGTATGTATGTTAATGTAATATTTGGATTTAATATATAGTTTGATGTACAAATAATATATTAAATATTATTAGACAATTTAATGTTTGAAATGAATTCTATTTTATTAGTTCAATTGAATCTGTTCATTTTAGGCTATATTGATTATAAATTGATTATGCTCATTTCAGGCTATATTGATTATACACTAGTGCAAAACGAAGTTAAGAACGAGGGTCATATGTTTCAGTTTTCAGAGAATCGAAGCATATGTAAAGGCGATGTTACTTTTGCAATTTTAACGAACTTATACGTCTTGGTTGCAGGGGAACCGAAGCATAAAAGTCAAATTACCTCGGTTAAAAGCGAAACCAAGACGTAATGTTCTGCCACCTCCCACCTAAGACTGACTATTTAACTGACAACTTTTTGAAATTGCCCTACTACCTCGGTTCTTTGACCAACCGAGACAGAAAGGTTCTGTCCGAAAGGGGTAATTTACCCTAATCAGATTTCGTTTGGAAATCCCTTGGCCTTAGGTATCCTTTCTCGCGAGCCTTGGGTATCCAAATTTCATTTCGTTTTTCTCTTCATCATGCGAAATCCAAAAGCTTGAAGCTTCTGCACTTTTTATTCACCACGACAGACTGAACGTTGGCAGCGAGCGCGGTGAGGCACGACGAGGTTGCAGCGAGGGCTTCCTGCAGCGGTGGCGTTTCTGCGAGGGTTTAAACTCCAGCTTCTTTCTTCTCTATTCTTATATCGAATCTAGGCCATCGTCGACAACCATTCCTGGCGCGATCCACCGATAGTGAAGGAAAACCTCGCAACAGGCAAGGGGAAGCTGTCGTTGCACAGACACAGACGCGAAGAGCTAACGAGGGAGGATGGGACGATTGGGACAACGGGGGGAGTCCGACGGACATCGGGAGCAGGTCAACCGGGGACTTCAAGAGCTTGAATGACGCGGGTGTGCCAGCGAGGTCTAGGTGGACAAAGGACATCACGCGGTCGCAGTTGGAGTCCTCGGCGGCGAACAAGGAAAGCTTATTCGCGAGAAAGATGGCGGAGAACGATTTGCGCCCTGAGGGGCTTTCGTCGTCGTAGGGAGGGAAGTACGTAGGGTTCGGGTCCAATCCGCCGCCTCAGCGGAGGAACGATGCTCATGAACAAGTTACTTTTTTAGCTGTTTGATTATGTTCATCAAGTGTTACTTCATCGTAGTTTTTTCTTAGATGGTTTTTTTTCTTCTGATTTTGTTGTTTTCCCCTGTTGGGTTTTTAGATGGATTGGATTCAGATGGATCGTTGCCGTACAACAGCATCACTGCCTTCGATCAAGTAAGTCGGCGTGGCGTTTGTGATATTGCCTTCTTTCTGGTAATAGATATCAAACACATAAGAAGCATGGTTCTTCACAGTATTAGGCTGGTAGCAACTCTCCCAAGCTGAATCTCCAAACAGTTGGCCCTTCCGGGTTCACAATGAAGAAAACCAAGGTATTGATAAAGGGAATATGTTTGAAATTGATGGCTATAAAAATTTGTTTGGTTTAATGAAACAAAGGTTTATGAGTTTGAAGAACCAGAAATACATGTAAGTGTCGGATTGTACATTTTTTCATGTTCTCAAAATATTGTCTCTTGTTGTTGGTATAGTTTCTTATAAGCTATATTTCTTCTAGACAATAAAGATTTGGAGCATTTCCAAGCTCTTGCTGAAGCTCAATCTCCAAAGGTGATATCAAATATCTTTCTATTCTTCGCTCCCTCGTGCCAGACTCTTATATCCAAAGGGTACTTCGCTCCTTTTCCTTTTTTTGTTCTTAGCTATTTGTTTCTTTACTTGCTTCCTTCGAAAATAAAAATATTGTTTGTTTTGTTTGTTTGTTTAGTCTGGTTGGCCATTGAATGGTGATCAAGCTTATATAATTGGAGGTGCTATTAACTTTGTCAAGGAGCTTGAGCAGAGGCATAAGACCGTGGCATATAATTGGAGGAAAAAATAAATAAATAAACCCTTCTATTACCTCGGTTCAATTACAAACCGAGGCATAAGACCCCTATACTGCCTCGCTTCACCAGCAACCAAGGCCAAAAGTCTAGCAGAACAAAAAAAGTAAAAAAGAAACATCGTCTACTGTCTCGGTTGTATTTGAACTGAGGCAAAAGCATACATCTTTTTGCCTCGATTCAAAACCAAGGCAAAAAAGGGTAGACTTTTTACCTCGCTAGTATATACCTCTGTTGTGGAACCGCTGCTTATGGGAGAAAATAACCGTTGTTGTTTCCCTTGACTGCACTAGTGATATGAGATGATAATATAGAAAATTAATTATAACTTGATTGGATATCAAATGTAATAATGATTTTTTTTAAAAAATATTTTTTTATGACGTACATAACAATGTACGTCATAATAGGTTGATTCTGAAAATCATATATTATAATAGGTGAAAAATTATTTGTCATAATACACTCAACATATTATGATTGATAAAAATATCTACATCATGAAACACCACATATTATAACATATAATCCGACTACTTATAACATATAATAAAGTGATGTTTGTGAATACGATTTCTAATAAAAGAAAATTGTTTTTTTTTTAATTTCACATACTAATATTTTTAAAATTTAACAGTACGAAGTGATACAGATTATATATATATATATATATATATATATATATATATATATATATATATATATATATATTATGGGTTTAGTTTGCATATTTAATACTGTAATGTAACTTTAGTATATTATATTTGAAAACTTACTCGTATGGCAAGTGTATCTCATTACATGTGTAATATGATGTACTTTATTTTATAGTTGATGACTCTATTTGACATGTGAGCGTGTAATGTTTCTTTCACGTACGTGTTATTTTCATTTCCTTATGGCGTCATTTAATTTAATGATGGATTATTTCTTATGATAATGAAACATTTTAATAATACTTATTAATTATAAAAATAATTTACAATATGTCCTGAAAACTTTTCACACTAAATTTTCCTGTATCGAAAATTTATTGTGAAAAGCATATAAATACTAAACTTACTATTATTACAGATTCCAAGTGTGACTATAGTTGATTAAGAAGTTACAAAAAAAAAACTAATTTAGAGACGAATTAAATACTTGATTAAAGCTAAGAACATCAGTCAATTATTTAAAAAAAGGATAGAAATTTGAAAAATATAAATTAGATAGAAAATTGAACATTCCTTAAAAGTGGAGAATAGTTTAAAAAAGTGGAAAAATAAAATTGTAGCTTTAGAAAAATATAAATGAGGAGAGTAATTTTGCTAGCAGCATACACACGTGTAGTGAGGTGTGGAAACGTGCGGGGTTCTGGGCTTAGGCTTAGGGGCGTGACGTTGGACTGATGCGTCTCTCGTTTCCTTATTTCGCATCTCTCTCTCTGGCTGTCTGATCTGCCTCTCTTCCCTTTCCTTCTTCCCTTCTTTTGACCCACCTTCCCTCTTCTACTTCAATGTCTTTCACTCTCCTTGATCCATTCCCACACTTTTCTTCTCTCTTTCACCCTTAGGATTCTTCCCCAATTCTCACCAAAGCACAAACACAACACAAACCCTCTTTCCCCCTTCTTCCCTCCTAGGGTGCAAAATGAAGTCTTCGCTCAGCAAGTTGAAGAAAATTGCACTTCACAAGACCGTTTCCAAGGATAAAAGGGACTTTCACCCCACCGTGAAGTTCGACGAACTCGCTCTTGCTGCCAAGGTTCTTCTCCCACTCTACTTTGATTTTTCAACCTTAATATTATCATTATCGAATAAATAAATAATTTCTTCGTTGCGCCTTGTTATCTGCCTTTTGCAATTGTCGTGTTTTCTCGCAACGATGATCGGTTGTTGTCAATGACGGAACGCGGGGGGTTTTGTTCTCGAGATGGCACGTGGACAGTGTGTTTTTCCGATGGGAAATTGGTTCTTTTAGTGCTGGCTTTAATTCGTTTTCTCGTAGTACTAGTAGTAGTTACAAGTTTTGGGTGTGGAAAAAGTGTGTGATAATGGTGATTTTGTGAAAAATGTTGAACGATCTCGTGCCTCTGGCTTGCTCGTTGTAGTGTCGTAAGGGTTTTTTTCTCTTTTTTCAGGACATGCAAGATATGAGAGATTGCTATGATAGCCTGCTTTCTGCAGCTGCTGCTACACAAAACAGTGCTTACGGTAAACATTAGTCTTCGCACTTCTAATGTATTCCAAGCTTTTGAATTGGTTGTGCATTTAGGTCACAAAGTAAAAGTGCACACACACACACACACGTTTCATTTTCTTGTCATATATAAAGTCTCCAACAATTTTAGATGCTTGTTTTCTGCGCTATCCGTATTAGAGAATACGCTTTTTTTTCATTTTTATTTGTATTCTTGTTTAGTTTCTCTGTGATAGAATTAGCTTTTGAGTAAGGATTTCTTTTTTTGCTGACTCAGTAGGGAGTCACTTAGCATAGGTGTATAATGTATCATCTGTCTGTAATTTACATTCTAATGATCAGATTACATTTCTTATTTCTTCTACTTATGTCTTTCAGTTAGCGAAATTTATTAATCCATGAAGTTTAGCATTGCTGTCCAATTCTAAAATAGGGAAATAACTTATAATGCTGAACTGGCACACCTGCCCTCATCATGCCTTCTTATTCTTATTGACATTGTTGTTGTGACAACATTTCAAGTATTGTGAGGTATTTGAAAATGTCATGGTCTCCACTATAGGACGTATTATCTTTTTAAGGCTATTCACTTTATCATATTTACTGATCATTTTGAAAAAGAGTTGTCTAGTTTGTTCTTTAGACGAGTTTTACTGCCTTAAAAATAGTGAAGTTGGTTGCATATCCTTTATTGTGTTATGTGTTCCAGAATTTGCTGAGTCGCTGCAGGAAATGGGTACTTGTCTTTTGGAGAAAACTGCCTTAAATGATGATGTAGAAAGTGGTGAGTGGGTAAACATTTGATGACTGCCCTATCCAAATTACTTAGCCTATTTGCTAGTTGATTTAAACCATGTATATAGTCTCATTGCTATATTTGTTCTGAACTGTATGTAGGTAAAGTTTTGGGGATGCTTGGAAGTGTGCAGCTGGAACTTCAGAAGCTTGTTGATAGCTATGTGAGCCTTTATTTGGGTGTAATCTTTTTTATTTTCTTGCTTCTCCTTGAGCATTGTTCATTTACAAAATGTTTACTATGATTCTATCCTTTCTTTTCCTCAGCGTTCTCACATTGTACTGACAATAACCACTCCATCGGAGTCTCTTCTTAATGAACTAAGAACCGTTGAGGTATGTTTATGTATTTATTTATTTTTGTCTGATTCCTCAATCATTATAAAGCACCTAATGGCCTGACTGGGCTCTACACTGCACACTTCTGTATTCGTTGTTTTCCATGTTTCCCTCATTTAGTTCATTACACTTTTATTTTAATGGGTACCGGAAAAGGAAGTTTCCTATCAGCACAGAGTGGAATGCAATTAAAAGAAAATGGTGTTTTGGGAATAATGCTTGGAAATTATAATGCTTTACAGGGGTGATTCTAAAACCTCATCACCTTACCACTATATGCGGTTGGTTATCAAATGTTTATAATCTTCAATTTGGTTAAATTGACATTTTGAACCTACAGATTGTATAATTGTTGATAGAAATTCTGGATGAACCTAGAATTTTAGTCCAACAAGAACAATACACTGATCTAAGTCCTTTCAGAGTCTTTCTCTCATAAACATACTCAGTACAAACTACCAACTAAATACAGAAACTGCCATGCCATCTACATATAGAACACCATTCAACAACCTTAAATTCTTGGTGCCTAAAGATGCAAATTGCTGGCCTATACTAATGCTGTATCTATGTGAGAGGAGAGAAAAAAACAGATAATATAAACTGTTTGTTCTGTTGAAGAGAAAATAAAGGGGAAAAAAATGAACTTTTAGTAAAAAGATTTCAATTTTTTCTTTCCTTCCATTTTCTCTTCAATTTATATTTCAACTTTTTATTTCCTCTCAAACAGATGGTAATGTTTCATATCTGTGACTACCTAAAGAGACTCTGCATAGTTAGTTGCCTTATCACATAGATTCGTTATATATGATGTTGAAACCACATCATGATTTTTTGTTGTGATCTCTTTTTTTCTGTATAGGTGAGAGGAGAGAAAAAACAGATAATATAAGCTGTTTGTTCTGTTGAAGAGAATAAATGGGAAAAAATGAACTTTTAGTAAAAAGTATTCAATTTTTTCTTTCCTTCCATTTTCTCTTCAATTCATATTTCAACTTTTTCTTTCCTCTCAAAAAGAGGGCAATGTTTTTTTTTTTTTTACAGTAAAGAATAAAGAGATGATTCCCTATGCTCTTTTTTTTTATTTGTATACAAATCAAAGAGCACTACCAAAGTGTTTCAAAGAAGGATTATCTTGACATAGGTTTGCTTCTGGCCTAGATCAACTTAAGTTAAATGGACTCTTTATCCACTTACTAAAATTAAAATAGAAGATAAGAAATGACACTTCATACACCTTAAAGTTCATAAGATAGGAAGAAAAGATAATCTTTTTTAGGTCCCTATACCCTTTATTTTTACCCTATATCTGTGAGTACCTTAAGAGACTCTGCATAGTTAGTTGCCTTATCACACAGATGCGTTGTATATGATGTTGAAACCACATCATGATTTCTTGTTGTGATCTCTTTTTTGCTGTTTAATGAATTATCTATTCTGGAAGAAATCTCATGATATTTATAAGGGTACCCTCCTTATAGTGTTTAACTTTTGAAATTGTTGTAATAACACATTTTTCCCTAACTGAGATCTCCTTGTGGAGGATTGATTGTTGCCGTATAACACAAAGACAGTGTCATTATTCACACATCCACTGGTTGGTCGTTGGGTAAATCTGACTCTTGTTCTCACACCCACCCATGCATCACATACGACATATTTAAAATATTTTCACATGGAGTTTGTGGATTCACTGATGTTAAAAAGTTGTTAGGTTCTGCATACATCAAAATATTGTTGTGAAAAAACTGTAAAACATGTTTCTCTAAATCTAATGTGTTTTAAAGCTGCTATATATAAAGGGATTTGCACAAAGCTTTAGGTTCAATTAAAAAGTTCATTCATACCTACTTGTAAGATGTTAGGATCTGATTGGAAAGGACGAGAAATTGTCCTGAATTGTAAGTATGAAATTTTAGTATTTGTTGTTTATGAGGGTGTAGGCTCTCCAACTTTCCAATTACAATGGCTAGTGTTTGTGGTGTGATTCTCCCAATGTTACTTTCATTATTCCGTGCTTCCAGTAAAACTTGTTACATTTGAAAGTTCATTAACATGGTAAATCAACTTATTAAGCAAGTGAGATTTCATAAATCATGGATATTAATGAATATATCCAGTAAAATAATTTGAAAACATTGGAAACCCCCTGTGTCTCAGATAGAGAATGTGATTATTGAAGCTTAGTGAATTGGGCAGGGTTTCAGATACAGAATGTGATTATTGAAGCTTAGTGAAATGGGCAGGGTTTCATATCTTAACTGGTTTATGACAGTGTTATCAACAGCTGACTGCGGAGAATAACAAAAAGTCTAAAGTCCATTATATATTATAGCAGATAGTGACATAGGCAAGTAGTGGAATATTCATAGATGTAGAAGTAAATCAATTATATATGTATAAAAAATGTATACAAACAAAATAAGCTTATGTTTCTGACTTATTGCTATTAAAATACTGTAAGTTATGAATTTTATGCATTTGTCGTTGACTAGTCGGTGGTGGATGATTTGTTAGATATTGTACTTGTATGCAAGAGATTCGAGGCTTGTTAATAATGACGATTGAACTTGAACTGAGTAAGGTGCAGGACTATAGAAGTATTGCAAAACTTAAAGAGGAAGGAAAAAGTAGTATTTTTCAGTTTTTGCCCGCTCTTATTTTAAGTCTGACTTTTACATAATTGTGTTTTCCTTACAATCTCTAGACTGAGATTTAAAAACTGTCCATTTTTTATTCTTTTTAACACTATATAGATGGCCTTGTCTAGATAGAACCAGTCAATATTTTGGAACTATAGTGACTTTGCTGGTGTATGAATTATATTGAATGTAGAACTGTAAATTGTGTTGTTACATCTCAATGGCTATCTATTCCTCATGCAGGACATGAAGCGACAATGTGATGAGAAAAGGTTTGTCTTTACACAGCTTCTATTGTTTTCCTCAGCATCATATGATGTTTCCTGAATTTGTTGTGTTGCCTGCAGAGAGGTTTATGAATACATGATTGCGCAACAAAAAGAGAAAGGAAAGTCAAAGAGTGGCAAAGGTGAAAGTATCACCTTACAGCAGTTGCAGGCAGCTCATGATGACTATGAAGAAGAAGCAACACTATGTGCCTTTCGATTAAAATCACTCAAGCAAGGCCAATCACGCAGTCTCCTAACACAAGCAGCACGTCACCATGCTGCTCAGGTTTTCTTCAACTATGACATTTCTCCTCATTCAAATCTTTTATCCTTTTTTCTGCATAGTCTTGATGCATGTTTCCTCATGTTCGGATTTCAATATAGTTAAATTTCTTTCGGAAAGGACTTAAATCACTAGAGGCGGTTGAGCCACAAGTCAGGATGGTTGCTGAACGACAACATATTGGTTACCAATTTAGTGACCTTGAGGATGACATTGGTGAAGATGGTAATAATGATGACAGTAATGATTTTGATGTCATTGAAGGCGGTGAGCTGAGTTTTGACTACAGATCAAATAAGCAAGGGCCATATATTGTTTCCACATCACCAAACTCAGCAGAGGTGAGAATTTTGTATTACTCAACTTGAATGGTTTTTAAAAAGCCTTAGTTCATATTGAACTTAATTATAATTGCTTATTTTTTTATTTAATTTAAAACATTGTCTGAGCTTGTCGCACTTGTCATTTTATACTTGTTTGTGTCTAGCATCTATACCTTGCAACAATTTTAAAACATAATATCCTTATTTTTTAAGAATCTGAATTATAAATTCATCTTATCATAATCATTGGCCATGTATTGCTAGGTGGAAGAACCAGGTCGCTCTTATGTTCGAGCTTCAACCCCAGAAATTGCAGAGGTACTTTTAACAACTACCTTGATATATTAATTGAAACTTTCTGATTTAAATCTTAACTCTAAGGAAAAATGTAGGCCAATTAGAACCTTAGTCCATCACCTAATAAAAATCACAAATCAAGTTATGTACTATTTTCTTAATGATTTAAAGAAAGGTTTAGAATGTAATTATGATGTTCTAACTACTGCCTCAGTGATCATCAGTTCAGGTTGATTCTTTAATTTTACTTAGATTATCCTCTAATACTTCTATTAACTTGCATTCTGGCAGACAAGTATAGACAAGAACCAAGGGGATTTTAAACTTTCAAGTAGAGTCAGCAGTTATTCAGCTCCAATACTTGCAGAAAAGAAATTTGACCCTGCTGAAAAAGTAAGACAACTTATAGCATCATCTGCAGCAAAGTCTAATGCATATGTCCTTCCTACACCAGTTAACATCAAAGAAACCAAAAGTAGCTTAGCCCCCCGCACAAGTGCAAGTGGATCTTTGCATAATTTGTGGCATTCTTCTCCTCTAAATGAAAAAAAGAATGAGAAAGATATTGATAGTAAATTGTCTGAACCGACTTTCCATAGAGCTCACTCTGTTCTCAAAGAAAGTAATAGTGATACTACATCCATCCAGTTACCACGCCCTTCAGCAGATGGAATCTCACTTCCACAAGTTGATGTTTTCAATGCTTCTGATACTAAGAAAATAAAGATACAAGCCTTTTCTGGTCCATTGACTAATAAACCATTGTCAGTAAAACCTATTTCGGGGGGTTTTCCACGTTTACCTGTACCACAGCCTTCATCTCCAAAAGCATCTCCCAATGCTTCACCTCCCCTAGTTTCTTCACCCAGGATAAGTGAGCTTCATGAACTTCCTAGACCTCCTGGTAGTAAGCCAGTGAAATCTTCTCGAGTGGGTCACTCTGCCCCATTAGTATTTAAAAATCCAGAGGTTACTGTGGCTAATAAATTTTCTTCAGTTATATCCAGTGTAGCATCTCCACTCCCAACACCACCAATAGTCTCTCGGAGTTTTTCTATACCTTCCAGTGGTCAGAGGGCTATGACATTAAATGTTTCTAATGCTAAGTATTTGGATAGTCCCCAAGTTTCAAAGGTTGATAAAGCTCCGTCACCACCACTTACACCCATGTCTCAGAGAGTCTCTAGTATACCTGATATGGCTTCTCACTCCAGTGAAATCCAAGGTAAGAAGATACTACTTGTTGTAGTTCTTATTATTGTAATTTTTAATAAATTTTGATATATTTTTTCTGTCTTCATATAATAATATTTATGTAAATTGAATATGCTTTCCAAATATGTTTATGGGGTCTGTTTGGACTAACTCTCTAAGAAAACTTTCAGGATGAAATTGACTTTTACATAAGTTATTAACATATGCCCAATCGAATTTGTACAAGTTCTCTTATATATCTTCTCCAAATTTTTATTTTTAACTTGCATAAGCTAATTTTAATTTATGGAGAAGTCAATTTCCTTTTTTTCTTCATATTTTTTCTCCTTAAAGTCTTTGTGCAGAAGTTCTTACAATTAGCTCCATGAATTTTTTAACTTGATTTTACATAGTTTAAGTACAAGCACCCTTTGTCTATTATGTGGTCTATGAAGTGTGTTTAGCATCAACGTTTTTCTTTGTTATTCTCATTATGGATTACCTTGTCAGTCTCATATTGATGAAAAACAAATGTGAGTATGAGGTTTTTCAGTGGATGCAGGTGGGAGCTAAATCTCATGAAGACATACCAAGGAATGAGTTCTGAATTATTCTTAGTTCAAGTGTCTTTATTCTATGCTTGTGGGAGCTAAGTCCCTTGTGTTGTGGAGTTATAGGGGGTTTTCCGACAAAAAGGTTCAGGCAAATATGTGTAAATATGTTGTTGATGTATTGTTTAGCTTCTCATCTCAATTTGTATCTATTATTTTTACTTTAACTAGTGATGATGAGAACTAAACTCTACATGATTGTCATTATAATGTGTTGTGTATATATTCGGATGAAAAATTTTGTTCACTTCTCCAAGTTCAACATGACGACAATGGAAGAACTTTAGCAAGAGAGTGAAATCCTTACCATTTTTTTCACATTTCAGGTGCTCAATGTTTGAACTAATTTCTAATTTCTGGGAGAAGACACTTACTTTCATTGGCATGGATTAATTTGTCTTAATCTTAGGGTATTGAATCTTGGATTACTATTAGAGAAATGCTCCTTTCTTGTCCGTATACTTGCAATTACCTTTTGTCTGGATGCACTCATTTCATCTGGGGCAGCAATTCAAGGTGCATATTAGAATAAATAAAAAGCTGACTAGAACTATTGAGGTCTGAGCTACTTGAGTGGTTTCTGTTTGTTAAAATAGTACTACTTAGTAGTTATTTGTGAGAAAATAATGTACCATACAAAGTAGTATATGCCCATCAGGTAATTGGTTGTTTAGAGGGGATATCTTAGCTTTTATTGAATTAGACAATGTATAATTGAGGACTGTGCTGTAAATAGTAAAATTAGATCTTACTTCAATATTCAATCATAACAAGTCCTTCAAAATAAAAAATCAAAAATAGGAGAAGCAAACAGGACATATCAATGAAATTATGTCCACAATGAGTTATGGATACTTTTAGGATTTTAAGAAACCGTGACATTATAAGACTATAAGTAACATAGAATTGGTGTTAGGAATGAGTTTTAATTTCTGAGTAACTCTTTAAACATTAACCTACTCTATTAGTTTGAAAGAGATGCATTAATTCTTATATTTAAAACACTTAAGACACTAGCTATTTCATAAATATTTACTTTGAATTTAAGTTTAAATATTAATTTAGTTTTTCTTTTTGTTGAGTTTTTTAACTTGGTCATGTTTTTTTATTCAATCAAATTTTAATTTTTGTTAATTTTGTTTAATTTAATGTTTTTTAACATCGTTTAAGTAATTAATGGCGTATGAACTATATATGTGAGGTGTCAAAACCATTGGTATTTTGTGTTTTTTTTTAAAAAAATTGTTCAATTTTGTTCTTCTCCTAAGATCAAAATTATTTTTTTTTGTGTGTAAATGTTATGTTAAAATCTTTAATAAAATTTAAATTTTTATTAAATATTAGAGTATAATTATTATATTTATGTTTGATTTTTATTATTTATCAAAAATAGAATTAGAGATGATTTAAAATAGGGTTAGACTTGCTTAAAAAAAATAAGTTAGAGTTAGTTTAAAATTGGAAGGAAAATACTTCATTATTTTTAAACTAATTTTAATCCTATTTTTTAGATGTAGCAAAAGTAAAAATAAATCCAATAATTATATTTTAATAACATAGCTAGGGTTAATTTAAAAATAATTCTAAAACTATTTAATAATAATGTGAATTTTTATAAAAATTTCAATATAATATTTATATAAAATTTAAATTTGGTCTTAATTTAAAAAAAACAAAATTGAATAAAATTATCGAAAATTGAGACTAAATTAAATATAAGACACTACATTCACATTGATATAGATCTTGACACGTGGCACTATTACTTTACATATAGACCATTTAAAAAAAAAAAAAAGAAATATAATGTTTACATTAAGTCAACGTCTAAGCTTCTATATTAAGTTTTCAAAAGCAACTATCATTTACAACTTATACTAAGTCAAGCGTCTAAGCTTTTATAAGATACATTAAGAGCTTAATTACATGTTATATCAAAAGGGTTGCGAAAAGAAATTTTCCAATTAGCACTAGTCAAACCCCCCGTCCCCTTCTAGTGTTTTTCAGGTACTTCAGTGATATGGTAAAATAATAGAATTTTAAGTCTAGAAGTTTTTGGTTTAGTATAAGAAAATTTGGAGAGAGTTATTTGTTAATTTGAAAAGGTTTTTGTTGGTTTAATTAGAGGAGTTTGAGTGAATAATGGGTTGTTGTTGAATCTTAATGTAGTGAAAGGTGAGAGTTCTTGGATGACTTTTGAGTCTAATTTAGAGGTTTTGATAGGTGAATTTCTAGAGGAGTTTTTTTAGGGAGAAACCTGATGTTTGGGAGTTTTATTTTGGGTCATTTAAGACTTGTTTAGCATCATAGTTCACCAAAATCTGATTAGAAATGTGTAAAATCCAGTATGTGAGCTCGTAGAGTGTTGGTGTGAGTTGGTGCATATTATTCCTGGCCAAAAGACCAAAATGGTATTCAACTTTGGTCATAAACATGTGTTTCAAATCAATTATAGTGTCAAGGATACCAATTTGGTCTTTTGGATTGGTTTAGGAGGCAACTAAATCAAAAATCAAAGTTTGTTGTAAGGAAAGATGAAAAATTGATAGGGATAATCAATTATTTACTTGATAATCGATTATTTTAGGTATAGATTTATTCTAGAATAAAGAACTTTATGGGATAATCGATTATTAGGTGAGATAATCGATTATCTTAGAAGAAAATTGCTAGGTACCCTATGTTGGTCTTTTATGTTGTTTTATTGGCTTTAACTTCTTGTTTGGTTTTAAGTTAAGTATTATGATGCTATGTATATCCTTTGATGCTTATAAATGTCTTGTGAATGGTAATGATGGTTTTATGTTTGGTTTTAAGTATGTGGTGAAAGAAATTCCATGGGAAAGATCCTTGTGTTGTGTTGTTGTATAATGTATTGATGTAGGTTAGCTCCGAAATGAGGGATGATTAAGATGATTTGGATACACATCCAGTCTCAAGTAAAGAAGGGTGGAGTATGGCGTGGACACTAGTAAGATGTCCCTAGTTTGATGGTCATGTATTGACCATAGATGTTTGACGAATTAACCTTAATGTGTGGTAGTTGAGGCAGTGGTTATTTGATGTGGGTAAATTGTTTCACCACAGATGGGGCAGGTCCCCTAAGAGTGCGACATCAATACATGTATCCGGATGGTCAAATCTAGAGGGAAAAAATTGTATGACTTAGGATTGATTGTTTTATTTGTGTTATATGCCTAAATCTATAAATCTGATATATGATTATTTTTTGTACATTTGTTTACCCTTTTGTCTTTATATGTTTGTGTGTGTTTGTTTTCTCTTTTGCAATTATCACCTTAATAGTGTAAGCTTAGGAGAATGTCTCTTGTGAGCAGGTGCTAGGAAGATATGGAGTTGAGACGTAAGGTAGGACCTTCGGTTTCAATTTCTTTCTTTTCATAAAGATCTATTACATTCTTGGTTTCGTGTAATATCTCATAATTATGTAAGATTTTTGATATCTTTTGTTATTATAAGTTATATCTAGATATTTTAAATACAGTCTTATTAGTTTATTAGTTTTCTTTAAGTTGACTTCTATGTAATGTAATATTGAAAGTGTGATAAATTTCATAGTGATTAAATGATAAAAGAGTTGAAATGTTACATATAAATGTATAAATGATGTTAAAAATCAAATTTTATACCATTTTATTAAAAGGTAAATCATTATCATTAAAGATAAAAAAAACACGTTAATTTATATTATTTTCTCTGTTATTTATTACGTTTTATAAAATAACATGATAATTTTATTTTATTGTGTAATTTTACTTCACCCCATCTTATCTTTTATAACCTTATTTACTTCATTTAATCACTAGGTAAAAGAAGAACCGAACTAACATCAACAATAATAATATGATTGATAAAAAAAAAATACAAACAAAATAAAAGTAAAACGCAAACTAAAAGTCCAATTCAGTTCACAGAACCCCGGTATTCTCCTCTTGGATTGGAAGAGATAACAATTTGGACTGGACTCCTCAAAATATTTTAATCTTTCAACTTGTTCAACTTTAATCATTAATATCTTTCTTTTAATATAGTAACAAAATCTTAATCAATGACGTAGTTAAATTTAAAACTTACGGAGTACTTTTCACCATTAACAAAAATAGTAAATCTTCTATTAGATTCCACTTAAAAATAAATAATTTGAACACTTAAATTATGAATGTGAATATTTTGTAATGAAAAGAAAAAACAAAATTGAAAATTAAATCAAATCAGTTAAAAGAGAATTTCAAATTTTAGAAACTAAAACTACTTCTGCGATCTTCAAGGGTCAATACTGAAAAACAAAAGCTGCAAAAGCTAACTGGCAAAAAAATAATATCAAATAAGATAAAAAATTATATTCAATAAAAAGACGAAAAAATCCATAGCCACAAAATAACACATGAAACCTTTGTGTTAATATAAATTAATTAAAAGAGTTTAGTTTTTGATAAAACTGTTTCATTTGCTTTATAGAAATATATATATATATATATATATATATATATATATATATTTCAATAAAAATATACATTATTAAACCATCAAAAGTCATTTTTTAAAGTAATTAAAGTAAAAATAAAAACAAAATATAAATATAATTTACTGTAATTAAAAGTTGATGTGAAAAAATGACACTGATATAGTGTGTATTATCTATGTATTATCAATATTAGCTATTAGGTATCTTAGTCATTTTTCAATTATGCATTTATGTTTGGAAGCTTTAAATAATAGTTTTTTTTAAAAAAAAAAATATGTGGGAAAAAACTATTTGATTATTAGAGTAAGGCACATTCCCTAATAAATTTTAACAGTTGCAACTTAATTTCTTTTTCCTTTAAATGTAAAATTATTTGATTAGTTATTGAACATTGCCTTTCTTTTCTCTTTACAAAAATTGATCCTATTACATAAACTCTTTCATGTTGTATTATTTATTCTAATTCCAATTCAGTACAATGTTGTTTTCACTCAATTTTTTTTTATTTATGTGAGAAGAAAAGATGTGCTTAAAGTTATTTTTTCACAATATTTTTTCATGATATAATTACATAACTTTGGTTAAGGTAAAACATGCTTATGGCTGCGGTGGAAAGGATGAGGCTAAACTTTGTGAATTTTGTGAATTTTGGTATTTATAAACATAAACATGGGATGAGACAGAGTCTCAGGCTGTTGTGGACACACACACATGGGTCTTCCTTCAACTCCACACCCCAAATCCAACACCTAACACCCCCTTCCCATCTTCGTTTTCACCTTCTGCAATTCCTATTACGAAAAGATCTCTTTTTCATTTTTTGGGACACCCTTCTGCTTAATTTTTTATTTCTCTGGGGTGATTCTTATTATCATTTGATCTATAGGTGGAATTGCAGAAGGTTATTGATATGATTTATCTCTTGAACTCATCTGTTATCAGCCTTCATTGGTGCGTTTTTTGCTTTTTTTATTTTCTATCTTGATCATCTTGATCTTTTTGGACTTGGGTTTGATTTTTCTCAGTTTATTTTTATTTTTTATTTGTTCTTTTGGGGTTTATGGGGTATCAAAAAACTGTATTTTGGGGGTTTCTGTTCTGTAAGGTTCTTCTCTAGAACAGCTTAAAAAGAATAAAATATAATATATATTTTTTTAAATAAAATAACAAGTTGCTTGTGGGAGATGACAACACAAAAGCTTTGTGGGTTTTCGGTGAATGTGTGTATCGCAAGTCTGCATTTTTATTTTCTTTTGGTAAAAGATTTTCTTTTTTCTTTTCATGTTGATATTTCCTGAAGAAACCTTCTGTCTATGGGCATTGATTACTCTTAGTTCAGCTTGAAAATAGGCTCAGGTGGATGATTTATTAAACTTTTATTATTTGTTTTTATCTGATGTATTTTCAACTTTATTTTCTCTCAGTTTCCTTACCACCCTATTGTGATAGATGAAATTCAGTCCAGTCTTCTCCCAAGGATTAACAAATGAAGTTAGTTTTTTTTTTAATATGACTCTTTTGTTAAGTAAAAATAAAGATGAACATGTAATGTGGTCAATGGAGTGGTGAGCTTGAGAAGATCACGAGCTATGTATATGTGTTTTTAGTTGTTGTTTCTTGTGGCTTTGCTTGCCGAGGGATCTCATGTATTTGATAAAATTTTGTATCAGGCATAGAAACTGAATTGTTATGTACCATGAATTGTTTGGGATTCATCTGCTGCCAGTATGGAGGTCGAGAGATATGTTCATGTTGCAGTTCTTGGATGTATATCCTGATGTCCTGGACTTTCTCCACATGCCCTGCTAAGGAAATGATGATTGCAATGTACCAAATGTGGATGCCGCTGATGGATACATGACATAGTTGGAACTTGGAATTTCTTATAGGTTTTCAATTAATTGATTTGGATTATCCGATTCCAGTTGTAGTTGTAGGATCTAGGAGGTTAGCATGTGTGATTGAATAGTATAATTGGTTAGGATGGAGGCTAGGACTGTAGTTCTTAGTTGATGGTTGAATGTCATGCCATGATCGTCTGTTAGTAGTGGAAACAGTGAAATGATCATTTGAGACCTTCCCGAGGGATCACATTGGTAATTTCAAAGTAATTTTTTATCTCTTCAAGAAGATCTTAAGATCCACGTTACTGAATTGAATATCTGTGATGGGCTTGCCCCAGTTACCCCGAAATGAATCTGCTGAAAAGGTTGCACTTATGGGGGCAGCTTTAAACAGCTCACCTCAGTTTTCTGATGTGAGCCCCTCTGCTATAAGCAGCATGAACAGTGTATCTGTTAACACAGGTGGGTTGGCTGCATGTACTCGAGGATCTTCTTTTCACGATTTCCCGAAGAATGCCTCATTAGAAACTTCAAATGTTTCTGATAGTACGTTTTATAGAGGAGCCATGGAAGTTGCTTCAAATGTCCACAGTTTGAAGATTGGTTCAACGGATAGAAGTACTCCTTTTGCTTCAAAAACTGGACGCAATGTTCACATTCCTGCTTCAAGGGTTGTTGGTTTTGAATCAGGCAGAACTAATACTTCAATAGATGGTTTGGCTGATGTTCCAGCTGCAAATCTTCATTCTTCTGCTTTTACTAATTTCCCATCCAATGACACTGATTCTGCTAGTTCATTGGCCAGGAAGCGACTTTTATCTCCACTGAGCAGTATGCTCTCCCCAAGCCATTTTAAAGGTGATCCCCTTGACATTGGCCGCCGAAATAATGCGGTCGACCCCCTTGTAAGGAATGATAATGTTAGCAATTCTATGGCACAAGATAATAAGAAGGCAAATATTGGAAGTAAAATCACTACAATGTCTTCTTGGTCCTTGAGAAGTTGCTTTGAGCAAAAAACTGAGCCGCACAGTACAGAATCTTTTTTCCAATCTGATGATCCTTTGAAGGAAAATACAGGACTACTGTCTCATTGTAGTTCACCCACAGCAGGAATTGATCACTTTAGTGAATCAAGTCAGATTAGGCCTCAAAGTGGCATATTATCTGTGTCTCCTAAAAGCGTGAGCTCTCCTCTTTCTATGTCACCACTTGGTCCTAAATTTTCTGAAAGGATAAAAGCTATTGGTGGATGTAGGAAAGTTGTGGAAGAGATAAAGAATTGCAATATAACTGCACGGAGCATAGAAAAATCACTTGACAATTCTAACACATGCCTTATGTTAAATCATAAGGATGATGGTTCCGGAGTTGCATGTAAATCTTTTGATGCTGTTGAATTCTTATGCAAAGATTTCTGTCCATCTTCTCTGGATGATATTGGGGACATGAGTTGGTCACTATCTCGAGAATCAGGTCCCACCTCTCACTCCATGAGATTTACTAGAAGTTTGAGTGGGCTTTCGGTCAGGAGATCTTTAGTTGGTTCATTTGAGGAGTCTCTTTTATCTGGACGATTCTTATCTGGAAACTGTAGTAAGGTCTGGATCTATGCTAATTACAAAACTGTAATTGATCTTGTTCATGATTCTAAACTTCAGTGCAGTGTAAAGTTTTAGTAAACTGACCTGTGGTTTGTTTGCTTTTGTGTTTATTTCATGTAGAAAATTGATGGTTTTCTTGCTGTGCTAAGCATTACTGGTGGAAGCTTTTCTCCTAAATCACAGAAGCTTCCATTTTCTGTTACTAGCGTGGATGGAGATTGCTATTTGCTATATTATGCATCAATAGATCTTGCAGGAAATTCCTCTTCAAGCAAGTTTGGAGGCCAATTTCTAAAACCAGGGCTCAGAAATGATGATTCACAACTTGTAAAAAGCCGATTGCGTATACCAGTGAAGGGACGGATTCAACTGGTATTGATATACTTGTTTCAATTTATAAGTTTTAACCCCTGTATCTGAGTGCCTTTTCCTGATGAACCTATTAGAGGCTTCAATTTATACAAGCAGGGAATATTGTGGTACCCTTAACATTAAGGGAGAAAACAGATGTACTGTTAATAAAAAGTTGTGTATGGAACTATCAATAGAGGGGGTTGGGATACACAGTCAATGGATGTTTTATCTTCTCAATCATTGAGAAGGTACTGATTTCTTTCATTATATATATATATATATATATATATATATATAATATGCATTTCTTCATTTGTGCCATGATGTGAGTGAGAATGTTTTAGGTGGAAGGAAAGATAAACGATTGATGTAATTGGAATGGACTTCGGTGCTTTGTCTGCTTTACTCCTTCTCAAATTCCTACAAACAAACAAATATATAAGCTGTGCTTCAATTATTCTCGTTCTTCTCTTCTCATTTTTCAATATTGCTTACATATTCCATTTTTGAGTTTCTACTTTCATGATATTTGTGCAGATTTGCATCTTTTTGTGCACAGCAAAAGCCTTACATTTGATTGCTCTGTGCAGGTGCTAAGCAATCCAGAAAAGACTCCCCTTCATACTTTCTTTTGCAACTATGATTTGAGTGACATGCCAGTTGGTACCAAAGTAAGATTTATCAGTCTGGTTGAATCTATTGCTCAATTGATTTGGACATTTTGCTCCCCAATGGCATAATTGTTGACATGGCTAATTTTAGCTTTTAACTTTGTTGAGATCAGTGTTGTCACTGTATGAGAGATGTGTAGAGGTGGTAACCCAAGAAACTGCCCACTTAAATATTTGTGGGCAGGGTGGCTTCCTCAAGAAGGTGACCTGCCTTAATTCAAAAGAAAAAGAAAATTAGAACCTGATTATAAGATTTATTTGTAAATCAACCATCAGCCGCATTAGACAGTATTATCATCGTTGAAATACTCAAATGAAGTGCTGGAACAGAGGAGAGAAAATACTCTAACATCCAATTGTCTTTTTTCTATGGTTTTTCTACTGGGTCTCGATAGATCTGTGGGGGTTAGCTTGTAAGTTGAAACTTAGTGGTACCCAGCATGTCCTGCTACATCTGGATGCTCTTCTTTTGGGTGCATCTGGTTATTATGTGTAGTTGTATGAGATGCTCAAATGTAGAAATCTATTAATTATAGTGTAAATGAGGATGATTTGAAATGGGAGGCTAGGGGTTATTAATACTTAACTTCTCCACATTAGCTGGGGCTATGGATACCTATCTGTAGTTCATAGAATGCTTCTTGTTTAAGTACATACTTATGGCAAGTATTTATTGAACAAAATCAATATAAAACCACTTTAGATTTCTTTTAAAGAGAAAATGCCCATTTTTTTCCTCTAAACATTACATTACATTGATCCTCCATTTGTTGGTAACATCCAATTGGTCCCCCAATGATGATAAATCCTTTCTGGAACCAATTTGAATTCTTAAAGTTTCTCTTATGCTTTGTTTGGTGGAAAGGGAAGAATGGAGAAGAGAAAGGAAGAGAAATAGGTGAGAAGTAGAGTGGAAATGAAAGTTTTTGGCTGAAGAGAAAATATTTTTATTATTCATTTATCATTGTTAGTGTTATTTTATTCATTCATTGTATTAAAAATATATTTGAATAAAAACAAAAATAAAATCTATCATGGATTAAATGACCCCATAATTGATTAAGCGGTTGTTTTAATGTGAATTATAGTTAAAAGAGTACATCATAATCAATTAACTGATTATGTTATGGTTGTTCTCACTTTCTATGCTTTTCTTCACAATCTTGCACGGATTCTGATTATGTTGGTCCCTCTCTCGATTTTCTCACTTTTCTCTCACCTTTAACCGTCCAACCACCCTGCTTCTGTCTTTCTCTTCATTTCCTCTGGCCCTCTGTGCAAATTCATACAAACGCTCAAGTAATTATGAAAAATGTTACTTTTCATCCTCATCCTTTATTTTCCATTCCATGCCCTTCTTCACCTTCAATTTGGAGGTATGAGATGAAACCCTTTTTATTCATTCCATCATGCAAATAATGGCTGGGTAAGTTTAGGACAAACTTAGATACTATTCATTTAATATAATGGTAATTACTAAAGTGAAACTCCAAATTTGATTGGAGAATAACACTAATTATAACTGTTATATAAAGTGTAAATTTTGTCCGTAAATTTTTCCACTCTGATTCTATTTTATTCCACTCACTCACTATAAGATATTCAAATACAGCTCAGAGGACTTTTGTTTGAGAAAATGTTTTTACAATTCCTGCTTTTACAGAATGTTGATATTGTTTTCACTTGTCAACGTTTTTGTCATTGTAAAATTGAATTCTTGATAATTTTTCATATTCCATGATGGTACTCACGTTTAATCAGGTTCATGTATCTCCTCTGATAAAACATACATTTGATTTATGATTCCAAATTTATGAGTGGTCTTTGAGTTATATTTCAAACCTATGTGTTATTTACTTATCAGTTTCTGATTTCTTGTTATATATGGTGTAGACATTCTTGCGCCAGAAAGTGACCCTTGAATCTTCCGGGTCCATTTCCCCTCAGTTGAAACAGAGATCACCTGGTTTTGGAAGTTGGATTGATAAGGGGATTGCACCAATGCAAAAGAATGATGACATTGCATGTGAAGGAGAAGTGATGCATGGAGATGCAGTTAATGTTGTAAATAAGACGAAATCTACTAATCAGGGAAATGGAAAGGGTTGTAGCTTGTTGAGTTTAATGAACAAAGAGGAGTCTTCAAACACAAAACTGGTTGGAGTCCCTTCTGCAGCAAAGCCTGACTATGAATATATTGCTGATAAATGTGAGAGGAATGAAAGAAAGGATTGTTGGGATAAAACATGTGATGGATCAAGGAAATCACCAAATTCCTGTTCAAAGGTGAAGGACAATTCTAGTAGTGGTGGTCCACTTCGCTATGCACTCCACCTACGCTTTATTTGCCCTTTTCCTAAGAAGACCAATAGATCTGCTCAAAAAAGCAAACATGCTTCTCTTAAAGAAAAATCTGGATTAAACATGGAAGGTGAACGAAGATTCTACTTATGTAATGATTTGAGGGTTGTGTTCCCTCAACGTCATTCAGATGCTGATGAGGGCAAGGTATGTGCATATGTCTTGTGGTTCTGTTACTTGATTGTGTGGAAAAGCAGCAATATGGCTTCAGATTGCTTGTGTGGAAAACTTTTTCAACTTTTTTTTTTCTGGTTCATTTTTATTGTTACTATTCTTGTGTTTTGTTCTTTGTTATCTTTACATTTAGAGCGATTCTTTGCATCCTTGTACTTCTTGGGTGTTATGTTTGTTGCTCAAACTTGACACATGGAAATTGCTTCAAGAAAGTGTTTGGTTAAACTTTTCTAAGTGGCTTATGAATAAGTTAAAAAGAGCTAAAAGGGTCACAAACTCAGTTTTGTAAGCTTAACATATCAAAAAAGGCTTATGCTCATCAATGATGACCAATCTGGCTTGTTAATGTGAGTGGTCATGTTTTCTAGGAGGCATATAAATTTGAATCCTTGTCCCATGATGTTGATTGAAACCCATGCTAGGATGTTAAATTCATTAAAAATGTCTAATCATTTCCCTTTTATCTATAAGGTTGAAAAGAATTCTGTTGCAGGAAGAATATGATTGATGTCTTGGTTTGTGTGTTGTGCAATTTGGAATCTATGTTTGCATTTCTTGCTCTGCGTAGTATGTGACAAGTCCTGTTGTGGTTTGTTTGGCAGTTGAATGTGGAATACCATTTCCCTGAAGATCCAAGGTACTTTGACATCAACTGAAATACTAGTTTACCTCAAAAAAAGAAAAAGAAAAAAGCATGCTGCTTTCGCTGACCCTCTTGTACATAATCACAAGTTTCTCTCCACTCGAGTCATGTCTTCTGGAAAAATAGCACTAACCCTTTTCCTCATGTAAATACTAAAACAATTTCAATAATTTAATGGGTTAACTATTTTCAATTCCTGACCTAATTATACAATTACCATTAAAAGTTGATGATGTGCATTGTGGAACTTGATTACCCTTTGAATTATATTACAGACCCAGAGCAGCTTTCTAAGAACTGCGTGTGGTAAATGGTTACAATCAAACTTGGACTCTTGAAAAAATTAGTGAGATTAGCGAATTTTTCTTTTGTTATACCTACGTTTTTTCTAGTTATTATTGATTTTTTGGTCGCTGATTCTAAATTATTTGGTTTCTTTAAAATATCAGTGCACTGCAGGAGATACAAGTTATACTTGTTGATTATTTAATAATAGAATGGATTTTAAAAGTGTAGTAGTTTGATATACACGAGTTTTGTGGTTTTGCTACAATAATTAGGCTTCATATAATTTTTTTTCCTTATTTTCAGTCGTTAATTTTGTTTAATGTGAGATTTAATTTTTTCAGAATGATCGTAATTTATATTTAATTTGTTTTTTTTTTTATAATATCGTTTAAATTATTGTCATGTGTTAGTTGGTGATTATTTTAATTTTTTATCAACTTTTTTTATTCACATTTTAAGTCAAAGTCAATATTGTGTTATGGGACAATCTTGGTGTTACGGCCACGTTAGTATATGTGTATTCCATTCTTAGTTTTTATTTTTTTTTAGTTCAATCTCAAATTTTGTTCATTTTATTCCATTCATATTTTAAATTTGAGAGGAAAACTCTTCGTTATTTTTTAAATTAGATAAAGAATTCTTCATCATTTTTAAAATTAAAAGAAAACATTTTCATTATTATTAAAATCGAAAGCAAAAATTTTTCATTATTTTTAAAATTAGAAGAAATTTTTTTCATTATTTGTAAAATTAGAAAAAAAAACTTTGCCATTGCTTTTAAAATTATAAAATAAATTCTTTAATATTTTTAAAATTAGAAGAAATACTCTAATTTAATTCAATACTTAGAATGAAAATTCTAATTTATTTTTAAAATTTAAATGAAAATTCATTATTATTTTTAAAATTAGAAGATAAATTTTTTATTATTTTTAAACTAACTCTAATCTTAATTTTTTTATGTAAAAGAAATAAAACATAAATTTAATAATATATTCTAATAATATAGTTAGAGTTGGTTTAAAAATGATGAAAAAATATTTAATAAAAATGTGAATTTTAATAAAAAATAAATTCAATCTCAATTTAAAGAGGGACAAAATTATGACTAAATTAAACAAAATTAATAAAAATTGGTAATAAATTGAACAAAATTAATGAAAATTAAGAATGAATTGAATATAAGACACTGACACATGATAATAACACTTGACACATAACACTGACATTGACTGACACATAACACTGATATTGCTACGTGGCATAATATTCACTTAATATTTGAATAACTTCTTCTAAATTAAGAAAAAAATCTAAAATAATTATTAATTTTTAAAAAGAATTAAAAAAATTAAAAGAAATCACAAATTGACATGTGGCATATAGTGATAATATGTCATTAAATATTTAGACAATATTATGAAAAAAGACAAAATTGAACACAATATCATAATGGAACACAATATCACGTATAACAAAATCAATTAAAAAAAGAAAAAAAGTGATATTAAACCTAATAATTAATAAATATGTAACATAAGATTTCAAAAAATACTTTTTTCATATTTATGTTTTATCAAAGTTTAGATTAATGAGAAGAGAATGAAAAATGAAGAGAAACGATGAAAAAACTTTTGAAGATTTAATAAACAAAGTCCATTTAAAAGAATTAAAAAATAATATATTTATAACGTGATAAAATTATCTTTATTATTATAAGTTATTAAATTATAGTTTTCATGTTGTTATTAATTATTGTCTTAATCAATTATGTGATTGAATACTGATAAGATGATATAATGTAAACATGTTTTAGTTTACTACCCAGGCCAGTGTAGGATATCATAATGGAGGAAAAAAACAAAGGTGAAAGCAAAACAATTTGAAAGGGGAGAAGTTCTTATAAGAATAACATGTCTCAATGCAATAAAAGGAATATATAAACGTTTTTTGTTTTCTTATTCTTTCCCACTGCCACTCTTTTGTCCTTTTCCCTCATTCCATAATCACAAATCAATTAGTATCCGCCCAAACAAACATTAATATATCTCCTTTTTCAACCATTCATTTATTGAAACAAACAAACAAACTTCTCTTATATTTTTCAGACATAATGGTACTTGAATTTTCTCTTAGGCTTAAATCTATTTTTAGTTTTCTAGCTAATTATGTTTGCAATTTTGATCTTTATAAAATTTATTGGTAAGTATATTTTTATCTTTTCATTTCAAAATTAAACAGATTTAGTTCAACATTAATGGATCAGCTAATTTTAAAAAATATTAATGTACCTAGCTTGATAATGAACATTAAAGTCTATTATTAAACCCTGCTATTACATTTTTCTGAAAGGATTTCTATTAAATTTTAGGATAATAAGTAACTAACGATTACTCATACATAAATATTTTCAGTTAGAAGAGAATTTAATTTTGAAAAATTAAAAGAATAAATATATAATATTTTTTTGTTACAAATCAAAACGTATTTATAAAATGATAGAAACTAAAATTCAATTTAAGTGTTATTGTTGCTATCCAGACCTCAGCAAGGTGGTATTCCTTAGTAACTTCCGCAGACAATGTAAGATATGATAATTTGGCAATTCATTAAAAATAAAATAACTTAAATATTTTAATTATTTTTTTAATTTTTTAAATTAAGATATCAATGTTTTATTAATATAATGAGTTATCAAATGTTATTTTATTTTAATGGTTTTCGAAAATGTTATTTTTCTCTATTAACGTTATTTGAAGACAGCTAATCCTCACTTGTTTAGTAACACGTTTGTTACCATAGATTCTCCTAGTCAAACATGAGATTAAGAAAGTTTTAAGAATATTTTTAATTGATTTCTTATAAAAAAAAACATATTTTATTGGTTATAAAATATTTGTAATTTTTCAATTAAGTATTTGTTATTTAATTTTGATGTCAACTAGTGTGGTGTGAGTGTTACTTTGCATCATCATTGTTTACATATGTCCACATGAAAAAGTAAAATATGTATTATTAGGTTTTAAATTTCTTATAAATATGAATATTTTAGTGATTTTAGTTTTTTTTTTCAAATGTTTTAAAGTTGGTTGGGCCCTTCCACTATAATCCCTACTAATTTGATAAGAATTATTTCAAAAAATCACTTTTATTCTTAAACGAATTCTTTGAACAAGAACCACTTGACTAATAACTAAATATTCTTTGTCTAACAATTACAACTCACTAAAATAAGATAATTGTAGAAATTAGTGATCAAGGATCACAAGTTGCTTATTAGAAAGGTTGATCTTTTATTTATGTATGGAGGATTTGATATTCTCCTCTAGCTTGCTTATTGAACATAAATGATGATCTTCTTTGTGTTAGCATAAAGCTAAAGAGCAGAAATTTTGATGATGTCTCAAGTATCAAGTGCTCTTATTGGAGGAAGATCTTCATGAAGACTTGTTTTTATATTAAAGCTTCTATAATGTAGTAGATTTATGTATAAGATGTTGTTTAGATTTGATTCTATGTATTGTTTGTCTTAGGTTGGAAGTTTTTTTTACTGTGCATTCATTAAATGCATAATTAATTATCAAAATTGGATAATTGATATTTTTGGATGTATCGTTGAGTGATATCTCTATAAATTAGATTGAGACTCTCATTCTAAAATACGAAATACAAAATACGAAATAAGTGTATTTTGAAAAATCTTATCTGTAGTGTGCGGTGATAAGTGTTCTAGGGTTTGTTGAACCCTTGTGTTGTGACTTTGAGAACTTGGTGTGTTGGCACAAAGCGAGAACTTTCACAGAGAGTGTGATTGAGTGTTGTTGTTGCTAAGTTAAAAGCCTATCATCCTTTGTGAAGCATTCAGAGGAGATGTTCATCCTTTGTGAAGATTCAGAGGAGGTGTTCATACCTTGTGGGTTATAGGGGAAATGACTTTCATCTCTTGGGGTAACAAGAGAGGTGATTTCTAAACTTTTACAAATTGTTTTTTTATGATTGTAATTTGTAATTGTTTTGTGAGTAGTGAATTGTTTATCTTGATTTAAGATAAGCGACTGGATGTAGGATTGGTAAGATCCGAATTAGGATAAAATCATCTGTGCAAATTTCTCTCAACCTTACTCTATTTTTTTTATTTGCTTGATAAGTTTAATTGAGTAGAAATTAAAAGGCACACGTTCGTATTAAAAACCCTCTTGGTTTGTTATTCGATGCTAATCATTCTACTGCAGCCGCTATGATACTTTGAAGCTAAGTTGGCTTAAATGTTTTGTAATGTTTTAGTCCTATATACAACATGCATGATCTCTCCTTTTTTTTCTTCTTTTTGAAATGTCTTACACATGCTCTAAAGAAAATAGTTGTAAAATTATTTGAGGTCGTTGAACATTTCCGCTTTTTTTTTTGTAGTGTTTTTCTTTCGCCTCAAGAAATTACCTTTTCTTCAACATTCTAATCTTTGGATTCTAAATTGTAATGTTGTACAAAGTAAACAATACTTTCATAATTGAGTATTAATTTAAGGGATTGTTGAAGAAAAATAACTTTAACTTTTTTAGCAAAATATTATGTGACTTGTCTTTTGTCGAACATGTTTTTTTGACAGACGTAACTAATAAATATTCCCTGTATTTTAGAATAAATATTTATGCATTTTCATTTAATATGAGATTAACTTAATGTTATATGTTTATCTTTTGAATGAATTTGTATGATATTATTAAACGTAAACTAAGATGGTATACTGTTACATTTTCTATTAGAAAAAAAATACCTATCTCTTACTTTATCTTCTTTTTAGATTAACTATCATTTTTCAAACAAAATATAATTATATTTATATACTTAGTCTTGAATAGTAATAATAAAGGCATAAAAAGACAGTAAGTAAACTAAAAAAGAATAGAAAGAAGAGACAAGAAATTGATGCTACATTAAGTTAGCATACTCATAAAGCTTGTCAGGGTTATGGAACACAATCAATCAAACTTCTGTATCACACAGAATAAATCTTGTCCATTAGTAAAATACATTATTCTTCTATGTTTCTCAAACAGTATATGAACTACAGAAAAAAAAAATCTGTAATATTTTAAAATAATTATTTAAAACATATTTTAGTTCATTTATTTTTTATCTCATATATATATATATATATATATATATATATATATATATATATATATATATATCCTTTGAATTGATTGACTTGCACTTGTTTTAATGATTTTTTTTCCTTTTCATGAGTATATCCTTTAAAACATATATTAACCATTTTTATTATCATGATGAGGTGACGGAGGGAGGGAAACATGTTTTATGTTTCCTTTTCATCATGTTAATATGTTATTATTACAATAGTTCATGAATTACATTAACGTTTGATTATTGTTGAGACGTGTAGAAAGTTTGTTAGTATTATAATAAGCATGTGATTGATGGTTTAATTTGTCTTGAAGAAGAATGTAAGAAAAAATTGGAATAGGTTAAGAGAATTGAAAAGATAGAGTGTGTCGTTTAGAAATGGTTTGAGAAAATGGTGGTGTGGTAGGTATAGATAGATAGATAGATTGATAATAATTTGGCTAGAGAAGGAACTACATTGACAAGGTCCCTCGCAAGGCTTTATGAATAATAATTGCAGAAAGAAAACACCAAGGTCTCATCAAACTCTCTTTTTGAGTAGGAATCCACTTTACTCGATCTCAAACAACTCCCCTTCAATTTCTCACCCATCTCTTCCCCCTTTCAGCTTATCAACAAAACCCAGCTCTCTCCTCTTACCATTTTTTTTCCAAAAGGGAAATTACGAGAAAAGATAACTACTACACCACACAACAAACGAGGACACACTCATTATTTGACCTAAATCACTCCAAATCCCTTTCAAAATCAATCATGCTTCGTCTACCCATTCGCCAAAAAACAACTAAAAACAATGCAAACTTGCTTTTAACTTTTTTTCTTCCTCATATTTAACCTAATACAAAAACTTATCTGATTTCAAATATAGAGAAAATAAGAAACCACGGAAAAGAAGATAAAAGGAAAAAAAATGAAACTAACCTAAGAGTTAAGAAAGCATGAGAAAATTGATATAAATAAGGGATATCAATTATACTAAAACATTAGTAGGTCGGGATATTGGACTGAACCTAGCTAGCACTTGATAATTACTAAAACAAACCACATGACGAATTCCGTTCTCATCAGCCCTAACAAAAAGAAAGAAAAGAAAGGGGAAGAGAAAGACACCCTTCCGCTTCCGTAACACATAGTAATGAAGAAATGAAAACGTTTGTAACCTTTTTAAGAAAACTAAGTAACGACGTTAACGCGGAGCTCAACGAATGAGCGTGTTCACAAGCGGAGAGTGAGGTCGAGGTTCACGTGGTCGGAAGCGTCGACATTGTGGGAAAGGACTTGTTGTTGTTGGGGTACGGTGGAAGACGCGGCGTGGAACGGAACGGGGAGGGTAGCGGCGGTCACGTAAGGGTGAGTGGTTTGGAACTGCAGGGGCTCCACATCCAGCCAGTAGGGATGGTGGAAGAAGAGCCCGGTGGAGGGCTCCAGTGGCTCCAACATGGGCCTGGGTCTGGGCTCGGTTTGCTTGAGGGCAGGCTCCAGCGGCAGGGGGGGCGGCGGGAGAAGCCCGTTGGTCTGTCTCCTCGCGGCTGCTCGCTCCAGCTTGTGTGCGTTTTGGTGGCCGCCGAGGGCTTGCGAGGTGTAGAACTTGCGGTGGCAGAAATGGCATTGGAAGGTGCGTGTGGTGGCTGCAGCGGTGGTGGTGGTGGTTGTGGTAGTGTTGACGGTGGTGGAAGGTGGTGGTAGTGGTCTCTTTACACCACCGTTTGTGGGCTGCTTCAGGAACTCATACATGGCCGTTGGGTCTGCCATTGCAATGTTTATCTGTGGTGGTGAGAGTGAACAATGTGAACAGAGAATAGTATGAATGGTTTATATAATGTGAAGAGGAGGGAGAGGGTGGAAGGGTTAAGGGTTTATTCTCGTTGTAAGTTTTGGTTTGTATGTGAAGCAACCTTCTTTTCTCAGGGTTGGGCGAATACGATTGGTTTGTATATCAAATGACCGATTTGCCTACCCTCTATGGATTATATCCTTCCGACAATGTTTCCCCATGACCCACCTTATAAATAAGTTTTTTTTTTTTTAATAAAACATGGTGGGAAAATGATGATTAAGTTTATGATAACAGGTTTTACCTCTACTAAATACACGTAGTAAATGAGTGTTCAATAGTTGAAGCAAAGATATATATATATATATATATATATATATACTTGGGCGATAGTGATGAGGTTTTGAGATGCAAAAAATGGCCGCGAAAGATGGCTTTTCTAACAGGGTAATGTTAGTTGCAACGTTACGGGGAATGGAGAAAACAAAAAAAAGGGATTGCAAAGTATATACGGCAGAAGATAAAGGTGAAGTGAGATGGTTTTATTATAAAGTAATGGGGTGTTAGCAGAGTGAGAGAGGAGAATGTGTGGGAACTTAAGGACTTAATGTAGATAAACGGGGAGGGCGAAAAGTTAAGAGTTGGTTTGTTTTTTGGTATTTTTGGTGTGTGAAAGATGGGGACAAAAGAGATATAATATTGAAAAGGAGGGCAGTGTGGGAAGAAGATAAAATGGTAAGAGGAATCAAAGGACGTGACGTGAGTGATATGCAGAAAAGGACAAGAAGTGGGAGCACTTACTGGTAGTACTAGACACTACAGTAGCAGCAGCCTGGTTCTGTGTGTGTGTGTGGAGGTGTGAGGAATGAGAGTGCAGTTAGGATGAGAGTGTTTGCGTCTGATTCTGACATCGCACACACATACACACATCCCGCAACTCGCTTTTCTCTCAATATGTCACCCTCTCATTATTCGACACCTCACCAATACGGTTAGGCCATGAGGCACCTCGCTCGTTCTAGGGGCCACGTATGAGAGAGACCAATTACACTAAACTAAACCCAACGATAAATCAAGCAATTATATAAATATATTTGAAACAAGTTTTCTTAGAAGGAATATTGTTGAACGTATGTATGGGGGAATGGTGAGGGATTATGACAAGGACATTTGATTAGATTATCAAAGTGATTGAGGGTTTGTGTTGTGTGGTGGTGTGTTGCGGTGCAAACAGAGTGGCAGAAATTATTCAATCACTCTCCTCCTCCCAAGCCAAAGTGGGTTTCATGCCACATTCTCTCACTGCAATTCAGAGATATGGGTCATATGTCATCTATAGATACCTCTGCCTTCACGTTTCATGTTCCTTTCGCTTACCCTAATGGGTTTGTTCTATGATGTTCAGCCTCCAAATTGCACCCTCTCTCACTCTCTCTCTCTCTCTCTCTCCAGGTGTGAAATCGCGTGATGAATAGAATAACGGCATCATGCAGGTTTCTGTGGTCATATGAAATTTGGCTGTCACGTTTTCTTTAACTAGCTAGCTAGGACTCAGAAAAAACACAGATAAGACGCACAGATGTAGGTTATCTGATGCATTAATTACGATGCGTCTCTCCATGTTCTCGTCTACTTTTTCTTAGGTAATTTCAAATTATAGAATAAACTACTGTTATTTAATTAAGAAGTATATTCTGTTTTTTTTATACGTCGCTGATTATTCCCTTTGTACAACTAAATGATTGTGTAGTTAATAAAACCAAACCAAACAAAAACAATGCTATTTACAACAGTAAAATAGAATAACCCTTTTTTCAATCTTCTTGTCAACAATAGAATGAAGACTAAACAATCCAAAAGTAGAACGGAAATAGTATCTTTATTTGCGATGCATACAGTAAACCTTTTAATTTTATATACTTTTATATTCAAAATATACATAAATTATACAGTATTATTGAAATTGATTATATATATATGTGTGTGTATATACCAGTTTAATTGTTAAAGTATTAGTAAGTATACTATTTTTTTCTATACAAAACATATTATAACCTCAATAAAAACATGAGTGCACACGAAATACATTAAATAATTATAAAATCACATCTTAATTTTTATTTTTTTTAATTTTTTATATTTTATTTGAATCTATCTCTTGTTTTATTTCGTACGGTTTATGTTTCTCTCTACCCACTCTCCAGATATATACACTCTAGAAGAGTGACAATGTTTTTCCATTATTGTTGGAGCACACCAACTTCACAAACTCAAGTTTCCATATTCTCCTAAAGCAAATTCTAAAACAAAACCCATATTTATTTATTTTCTTTTAGTTATACTACGTTTTCTAGAGCTGTTTGCCGTCAAGTTGTGAGTTAATGCGGCACGCGATATCTGTCATTCCCTTCCAATAAGGCTTAGTGTCTTGAAAAAAATTTATTTTTAATTATAAAAAATAATCAAATTTGATTATTATATAAAAATGCTAATAAATTGAATAATGATATTACAGTTATAAATTATTAACAAAAAGAAATATTAAGTGTACTACTCGACGAGATAACATTGGTATTTTATATGGATATCTTTTGGATTAATTGTTTAAATAGTATTAGGATATTGAATATATTAGATAAATATAATTTAGGTATTAAAACTTTTGGATGAAATTAATAGGTAAAACTTAATTCAAATATTATAAATAGGTTGACACATTAATTAAGTAAACATTGTTTATTTACTATTTATTTATTGTATATTTATTACTTCTTGCTAATTTAAGTGTTATAATGTCTTTCTAGACACTATTATTCCGTCAATGAATATTGAATGAGATATATTAAAATCTACAACAAAGACAAGTATAGACATCAAGTTGAGGAGCATTTGTTAGTTTTGTAAACTCTAATAAGAATATTCCACACCTACTATGAGACCAAGTTAGACTTTAAAGATCATATGGTATATGCAAGAAAAATGGATGACAATGAGAGAAAGCAAACAATCGAGACACACAAGAACCATGCCAATGAGATGAAATTACTCATTGAGAGTTTTGGGAGGAGTTGTTTGAATTCAAGAAATGAAAAGATGAAGACACTAACACAAAAATCACATTTCATAGCGAGTTTTTAAACTAATTGAAATCCACCTAATATAATAATAAGTGACATAGTGACGTAACAATAAATAAGTTAGACACACCTAAACTTTCATATTAGGCTTCATTTCTTACTAAAACTAAAGCCTAATCCATTTTTTTATTTTTCATTATTTTGAGCTTCCTCTTTCATTCACTTTTTTGTTTTTCTTTATATTCATTAACCTTTGTTTTCTCCATCATATTCTCACCTCCATACACAAAAAAAACTAAGGCATGAGATCCATCATCTTCGTCTCTACATTAAGAACCCAGCTCATGCTGAAAAAAATCCATATTTGAAAAAAATTCAAATCCAACCAAAAATAAAAAAATTCCATATTTGAAAAAATTCAAATCCAACCAAAAATCAAAATTTGCAAAAATCAGAGCTACCAAAAATCACAATCCGCAAAAATTAGGACAACCCGAAATATCAATCAAAACCCACGTGGGTCACCTTCACCGTTGTGGAGTCTCATTGAAAAACACAAACTCAACAAAAAGTGCATGAAAACAGATCAAATGAGGAAGAAAAAAAAGTTAATGATCCTTCACTCGACATTGAGCAGTGGCAATATTAGGTAAAGGTGCTCAAGAACACAAAAGAATGAGTAGTGGACAAGAGAAGAAAGCAACTTCTATAAATACAAAATACTTCACGCATATGTAAAATTTGAGAAAAAATAACCTTTAAGTAGATGTATAGGTTTTGGTTATTCATAAAACTAAAATCTAAATAATTTAGACATCTGTGTTACAAATAACCGAAGTTTAGAACTTTATCCAAAAATTAAATAAAAAATATATAAATGACATTTTTTTTATACTAATAAAACTTTTAGATACCGATTGTGATACAACTAAAGTAAACTATGTATATATGTGCTTCGGTTTTACTTAGAACTAAAGCTTAAATATTTTCAATAATTTGAAAAATATCACTGTAGACTTTATTTTTTTTTAAATCAGAACACGTTAAATGAGTTTTTTATACTAATGTATTATGAACAATTTTATATTAAATATTTTGTTAAACTAATTTCTCTTCTGATGATAAGATAAGACAAAAGAAAATAAATAAAGAAGTTTACGTGAAAGATATATTAAAAAATAAATATGTGAAATAAAGGAATTATTTTTATATAGTTATAAATTTTTATAAAACTGAAGCTTTCTATTTCCTTTTCGGAAGGTGTTTTCTTATATATATATATATATATATATATATATATATATATATATATATATATATATATATATATATATATATATATATATATATAAGAGAAAGAAAATCAATAAACTTATCATTTAATAAAATAATAACGCCTATTTAATGAAATAAGATGATCAATTTATTGAATACTGTGTTGTCACTGTTAATATTGAAAAAAAAAATACAATAGAATAAGTCATATCGATGGTTGAAATCGCGTAACTATCAATTCTTCGTACTAATTGTACTTATCTTATCCACGCTAATAATTTAATTATTTCATAATCATTATAACTCATGTCACTATCCATAGTGAAGATTGATAAAGTCGAATATTAGATATAAAAAGGTTGGAGTGAAATAATTTGACTTACCGAAAGATTAAGAACGACTTAACCATTTTTAACAATGTTTTAATGAACAGTTAAGAAGATCAAAGATATAAAAAGAAATCAAAGATAAAAAGAAAACTATAATCATAAAAAAATAAGCATAAAAATCTCTAAATATAAAAAAAATATAAAAGTAAATACAAAAATATACAGTAAAAGGTTCAATTCAAAATATAAGGTTTTTACACACAAGTGTGAAAGTCCTTTACTAAAATTTACTTCAAATTTACTTCAAATTTAAATATTTATTACCCAATATGATGTGTGATCCACTTATAGAAATTCAATGTGCCCTTGATTTACTTCAAAGGCATTGATAGAGTCGTGTTTGAATAGAATGTTGGCTCAGGCTTGCTTCCGTGTATGAATCAGCTGCTTGAATCAAAATTCAAAATCAACGAACATCAAATAAACACGTGTGCATTTGCTTGGATTACATGAAATCAATTAAACAAATGAATTTTGGTGCCAATTCAGCACCTGCTGCCACGTGTAGATATACTTCAACCAGTTTCAAGTTCTTCAATTAAACTAAAGAATTTAACTGCTTTCCAAGTTGGTTTCAAGTGCTTAATCAAAAGCCACTTAATTAAATTGCTATGACAAAATCAAAATTCATTTACTTCAATTGATTAATCCATAACTTCAAATACATCAATTACCGAATGCAATTATAATTGTTTGCACTAGCCCCGACACATTTTTAACACTTCTAGCATTTACCTTTCTTTTTAACAATTTTAGCATCTCTTACATAGATATTGCTATTTTGCTTACTCTACGTCAAAAGGTATTTGAGCCAGCATATCTTGGCTTACATTACCATCTACGCAGTGACAGACCTATATATACACAAGTGTATGTAACCCTGATTTTGTTATAATTATTACTAAGTATCTGAAAAAAAAAATATTTTGCCCCCTTAATCTTATATATTCGAACCCACTGCTCATTGCTCTATGATATACATGTGTGTAGTTGAAATTGTACAAATACACCACATGACTTGAAAGGAAATTGCCCCTACTAAGGTCTTAGATTCACTAAAGTCACATTCTAAATTTTAATAGTTGTAATTCGGCCCCTTATCAATTAGAAGATTACTTTAGGTATTTACACAACCATTTACGACAAATATGCTCTTGATAAAGGCATGAGATTAGTAGATTTCAATGTTAATTTAACACTTATCTTGTTTTTGATTCTATATAAAATGCTTGTTATTTAACCCAATTTCACTTGTTTTGCAGGATTAGAAGAATCTAGGGAGTCAAAAATACATTTTGAGGAAAAGAAGAAGAATTCAAACACATTTAATGAAATTTATCAAAGCATAGCTGCATCACCATTTTTTAGGGCTTAAGCTACAAAGAAAACCCAAGAAAGAAGGTTTCCTCATGCCCTAGCCTAAGGTTTGAGCCATGAAGAATTCTTCACTATGAAGTAGGTCAGGCAATGTAACGCTCCAAATTTTGGGTGTCACGAGTTTGTACAAAAATCGATAATTTTAAAACTTTCTTATAGCGTGTAAACGTATATTTTTAAAAACCTCAATAATTGAACATACGTAACTAAATCAAATCGTATTAGTTCCAAAAGCAATGTCCAATTAAATCTTTTCAAAGTAATTAAAATGACCAAGGAAATAAAAATACTCCACATTACATTGTCTCAAAAGTCCTATTAAAAGAACTATAAAGAAAACCTAAATATTTTTCCCATCATCTCACGAATCTATCATGCCTCTCGAACATCTGCAATATCATCTACTCATGTATAACACATTATACAATCATCACCGATAATTTAATTCACAAACACACAGCACAAACACGTATGAAGTAATAAAACAATCATAAAACAAGATACATACATACTGATTATATCAACAATAATCAAGCATCCCATACATAGAAGTAATAAGAATATAATTCCTAATCTTCTAACATAAACAATTCAACCATCCTAAATTACTTAATCATCGATCATCGATCCCCGATGTTATCATGAACATCATAAACGTTGTCTATCCACTTAACAACACCCATGTTAGCTACACCACATGATACCATCATTATCAACTTAGCATACTTTGGAGCATCATTGTCATTATGATCACCAACACGTGTGTCACTATCATGATTAACCCCATCATGAACACCATCTTGAGCACCCACAATACCATAAACAACATAATGCAAGAATCAGTCTCGTTTAGCTTCCCCTACAAGCCATCTTTAGCCTCCCCTATAGATCATTTGTAGCCTCTCCTATAGATCATCTGTTCGAGTAGTCCCGCAATCTAGCTAAGGAACATATATTTTTGCCACACAAGGACAAGAAAAACATCATTTCCCTCACACAAGGAAGGTTCAATACTCGAACATCATTCTCTTTTCCACAACTATTTGCCAAAGAGAATATCCCTCCTTTTTCAACAACCAATGCCAAAGGGAGCACCTGTCCACATATAATCTCAGGATTTACTATGTATAATAAGTAAACTTATTTTCCCACTCTTATGCTCATCAACCACACACTTAGGTACATCCCAACACCCATTTATGCTCCAATCTCAAACACAAGTCAAGTCAGACCCTGAACATAACCACAAATCTCACTCTCTTATTATCACCACGTCCTACAGCTCCTCAAGTTTGTTCCACGTCCATTCTTCATCAAATTCGTCATTTTTAACAAAAATGCATTGGGATAATGATTATCATAAGATAATCGATTATTCCCGAAAAGTTCACAATTACACAAAATACACTATGATAATCAATTATCACTTAAGATAATTGATTATTTCAGTGGCTCTAGCACATCAAATTTTTAGATTCATAGGATAGTCAATTATCATCCCAGATAATCAATTATTTATGAACAAAACTCAAAACAAATGCGCAAATAATCGATTATACTAGTGATAATCGATTATTGTCAAATCAAAACACATCCTGAATAGAATTCAAATGTTCAAAACACACATACATCAACCCTAAATCACGAGGAAACATACCTTTTTCTGTGTCTTTCATCTATCAATCAAGTTACAAGTAATAATTTTTGCATCATAAGGTGTTTGAATCTACATGCATATTTAATCATATGAGTTCAAGGGTTTCTAGGTTTGATTGAAAATGTATTTTTATTGAATTTAGGAACTTTCATATGATTAAAAGTATTTTTTCTACTAATTGAGAATGTACTTTAATTAGTGGTAAGAATTTCAACCATAATTAATTGAGAATTTACTTTGATTAATTAACTTTTAATTTGGTTAGAAGATTCAAGAATATATATATGATTGAACAAAATAGGATTTAATTGAGAATATACTTTTGTTAGTTTCATTATGAATAATCTAGAAAGGTCTTGCATTTGATTAAAAATATACTTTGGTTAATTGTATGATCGCCCTTAAGTTAATTAAGAATTTGAAACTAAAAAAATAATCAATTCAATGATATATGGATAACAAATGATCTGTTTTGGAAAAGTTGTAGAATTAGCCTATTTTATTATAATTGTTTCTAAGTTTTTCATTTGTTCTTCACTTAAACTTACGACATTCTTTAAACATCAAATTCATTAGGATATATTTTCATTCCTATTTTTAAGCATTGTATAACATTCATTAATCTTTTCAGAGTCTTCATAAGAGTCAAGTATTGAAAAACAATTCCATATTCGTTGGAAAACGATTCATGATTACTTTAACTCCGTCTACTTTCTTAACTACTAACTTGACAATACTGAAGTTGTCTTGTAAAGTAGTATTAATTTGATAGCTTCAACGACAGCATATCAGCTACCAAAGACAGCTTGGACTCACCCAGTCTTCCATGTATCCCAACTAAAACCGGCAATGGACACACAAAAAGTGGAAAAGGGACTACCAGAGGATCTATAAGGAGGAGAGCAGGTTTATTCGCGCCACAAAATGCTGGGCAGATGAACAATATAGTTACAAGGATATTCAGTGCCACGCTAGTCGAGTAGAAGGAACGAGGCCCTGAAACAGCTATATGTGGGAGGATAAGGTTACTGTGATGGAGCTATATGTGGGAGGATAAGGTTACTATGATGGAACTATTTCCCGACTTTTACCTTGAAGACAAGGTTGTTAAAGGCCAGTGAGTAATGATAGGATCCTAAGAGTCTGTGTTAGGAGAAACAGAAAACCAGAACAGTAGTTATGGAAACAGAACGTAGCTGTTAGTTGCTTAGATAGTGGGTTGTTTGGTAGGAAGTTGAGTATATAGGAGGGGAGAAGGGTCATATAAGGGAGTTTTCGTTGTAATCTTTGTAAGACAGGAACATTACATTCTGTGAAGGGAGGTTTATCCCTTGGAAGTGTTCGAACATTCTCTTGCCAATTTAATAAAACATTTCGGTTCTTTCTTTTGTACTACGTTAGAGAGTAGGGTGTTGGTCAGGGATTCTTACCTGAGCTTTGTTTTGGGTTTCTTATCACAAAGAAACCTATCAGAAGGACATTTTAAGTCTTGTAATAGTGACATATTGGAGGGCACCAACGATTGATCTATATAAAGTAGGTCTTCAAAAGATGTTGAACCATCTTAGGTAAGTTGTAGAGAAGACACCATTGGAGTTGAGAGAGATTTAGGCTCATGCATGTCGGCACGGTGTATAAGTTCACATATATACTATGCTTGAGAAATGTGAAGATGGGTATGTGAAATCCATGTAGCTTCAATACTAAGAAAGTAATGTAACCTTCCAAGATAGGTGATTAAAGTGTTAATGGCAGTTGGTGAGAAACTAGTAATAACTATACCATCAACATAGATTAAGATAAAAATAGTGGGGGATTTATGAAAAGAGTAAATAGAGAGGGATCACTCTCTATAGATTAGAAGCCCATTTATGTTAGAGTATTACTCAATTTTTGAAACCAAACTCATGGTGATTGCTTGAATCCATATATAGCTTTAAGTAGTTTGCACACATGATTGGGATTGAAAGAAAGAAAACCTGGAGGTTGTTTCATGAACACAGTTTCTTCAAGTTTTTCATGGAGACATTATTCACATCAATTTGTCTAATAAATCAATTAAGAGAAAGAGTAATAGTAAATATAACCGATATAATAGTGTGTTTGACCAAACGACTAAAAGTTTCTTTGTAGTCAAGACCATGGACTTGATGAGATCCTTTTTCTACTAAGTGAACCTCATATCTCTGAAATGTGCCATCTGCATTGTATTTATTCCTGAAAATCCACTTGCAGCCGATGAGGGGAGCCATTAGGAAGGTCTGTGAGTGTCCATGTGTTGTTTAGAGTATTGTATTCAGATTGCATGGCATAGAACTAATAAGGATTAGATAATGGTTGTTTAATAGAGGTGGGTTGAAGCGAAGTATTAACATTTAAAATTTTTGGTTTGGAAATACAGCTGCTTTTGACTGTGTAAGCATTGGATGTGTGTTCTAAGGTAGCACCACTTCATGAGTTGCATGGGTAGTGTGATGAGTGGTGTCAGTTGTAGTACTGTCATTGTGGGGCGGTGATGCTTGAGTTATCCTCATGCAAAGGCTGATTCAAGGGAGATAAAGAAGGTGGCGTGTGTTCAGAAGTAGGCGGTGGTAGAGTTAATGTAGCTGTGACATATAAAGTTGGTTTAATAACATAAATAGGTATGTTGGTGTGAACTGTAGGAACGGAGACGATGTCTTTTGCAGTATAAGGATTATTAGATAGTGTAGGGAAACACTGTTCATTAAAAAGCACATTTCTTGAAACGTATACTTTGCTACAAGGAGAAAGACAAACATGGTAGAGCAAAAATTAAACTTTTTCTTGTTATAGGGCCTAATTAGAGAGGGTAACATGCACAACCCAAAAGCTTTAAGAGAATCGTAATCAAATGTTTTATTGAAAAGCTTTTCAAAAGGTGAGTGATTATTTAAAACCGGTGTAGGAAGCATGTTAATGATGTGAAAAACACTAAGAAAAGCTTCACCCTAAACTTCTTGGTAATGAAGCACACTAACAATGAGAGATAAACCCATGTCAACCACATGTCTATGTTTCCTTTCGATTGAACCATGTTGTTGGTGAGTTTTTGTACAAGTGAGTCGATGATATTTAGCAAAATAGAAATTCCTTTGCATTGTCAGTTTGGGTAGCCTTTAACTTGTTATTGGTTTGATTTTCAACAAAGGCTTTAAAGAGAATGAAACAGTTGAAACCTGAGATTTTTAGTAGCCATATAAACCTTGAATGTGCATCTAAGAATGTTATGTAATATTTTGCCTTACTTGTACTACGCATTGGAGCAGGACTCCGTATGTCAATGTAAAGAAGCGTTGAAGGGTTATGGTGAGATGAATCAGATTTATAAAACGGCAGTCGATGCATTTTATCTTGAACACATATATATCACACAAAACATTGGAAATAACATTGTTTCCACTAATATTTATATGATTATTCTTTAAGACTTTATGAACAATGTGATATGCAGCATGGCCAAGCCGAGAGTGCCATAAAGACAAAATTATTTGTAACTGAGAGAACATATTAAAAATATTGAATAAAGATTAATCCTTTAAAAAATTAATAAACACTTTATATTCCTAATTCTGTTTACAAATAACGAATAACAACTTAGCTTCTATTGCCTGTAAAAGAATCAAATTTCAAATGTTGGAATTTCAGATTGAAAACCATTAGTGGCCTGGTATAATAGTCGATGCCCTAGGCCTCTGTAGGGGTCCATGTCCCTTTTTTCCTTTAAGTAAGCAATGCATCTCTCAACCTCAGACTTCACTTGTAAATAAAACTCTTGAGAATTCTCCTTCTTTTGGAGTTCTTGTTCCCTTCCTGTAAAACAATATCCCATTAAAGGAAACATATTATCTAACACCACATTTTATGTGCATTCCAAATTGGGCATACCTTTCGTTTCCAATGGTTTTCCAAAATAATAGTAGAATCGGCCTGGAACTTTAGGCAAAATCAAAGGCAAATGCACTTGTTGATTTCCCACCTCACCACGAAAACCACTCCTACATTTCCAATATAATCATGTACATTCATAAATATAAGAATAGTCACGTAAACTGTTTATAGTTCTTTACATCCTCTTTATGGCAGGTTATGGATGTTATCTTCTATTCTAGTTTTCCGCAATTTTAACCTTTCCTTTCTTTATGTGTAAAAAAGATTGGACCACCTAAATGTTTCTTTATTTTATATATTTTTTATTACTGATGAAAAAAACAATAAAAATGTTGCGTATTTCATAATTTGGAATGAGAAAAAAAATACAAGATACCTCAATTGTGGAACCTCTTCTGTGAGGCTTTCTATTTCAGACCTAAAGTAAGGAATCTTCACCAAGTCATCATAATCAAAAACTACCTGAAAAGACCAATGTGTTATAATCCGTTATGGAAATCCAAATCGAGCATCTACATATAATGGGAGAATTCATTTCAAATATGGACGTTTTAATATATTAAGAAAATAAAAGGGATTGAGAGTCATATCTATAACATCTACAGAAAATATGAAAAACACATAATTTATAAATATTAGAACAATTCAATAGTGTTTGCTTAAACTCATAATTTAATCTTTATACGTGTTTTAGTTTCTTTATGTAAAACTTATTATTAAATCCATTTTTACGCATACAAACACTACATTTTTTCAATGTTCTCATAACATTGTCTGTAGTAATCGTATGTTGACGATTAACTTTAAGCATTTTTAATTTAGCCTTTATTACCATGACATCATTATACTAACAATCCTATGTTAACCTTTTAAGCAGTTTTAATTTGGTCTTTATTCATATAATACATTCGTGATTTATTCTATACAAATATGATGAATTTTTAGTTTAAAGTCCTTAATGCGTAACATACACTTAATTTGGCTTTTATTCATGTACACTATTTTATTCTCAGAGATTAAATGAAGAATCGTAACCCAATTAATCCTTTTACGACAAAACATTAACCTAAATTGCAAGCCAAAGTTGTGAGAAAGCAACTATTATTATCTAACTATTTCTCTTGCCACAAAATACAATGCCTTTTCACAATTTATTTTTTTTACTCAGCCCTCCAACACATGCAAATAAATAGGAGAGAGTAAGAGAGAGCAATGAATTCAGAAAAAGATCAAAACTTACTTGACCAACGTCATCTTCTCCAACTACACCAAAAGGAACAATTTTGGCTCCAAATCTTGCTGCCATCCTTACAAACTCGGATTGTTCAGGCCAGAACAATTTGTACTCTTCATCCTGATATTATTACAAAGCCGAAGATTGTAAGTCCAAAAAATATAAAGACACTATCTCAAAAAATGCAATACATTTCAGAGCATTAATTTAGAGACAGATAAAGTGAGCCTAAAGAATAAATAATATGTATACAATATGCAATATATGTTTAGTATATGAAGTTGATAAATGATAGTACGCAATACTGATTTGGATTTACCTTCCTATGAAGAGCCTCGCGTATTCCTCCAGGATATAACAGGACATGAGACTTGGAAGAGAAAAGCTTGAAGAGGTTAGTAGGTCCTACAGGGACAGCACCCATGATTCTGAGATTGTCAAAATAAGATATGTCTAGCAATTTTCCTGTCTTAGATCTGACAAAAAACAAGGGATGTGCCATCGCTCTAACAATGATATTTCTTTCAGAAAAAAGTCTGCACCACAGGGGAATTGCGTCTGATCCCAGCAGCATGTGGTCGCCAACGAACAAAACAGGTCCCTCTGAAGGAATTCCAGCAAGGCCTTTTACAACCGTCCCATCCTCCAATGTTGAGAGCATCACAGTTGCCACAAGGTTATACAAACTTTGAGCATTACAAGTGAAAGGTGTCAATGGTGTAACTAGTATCGGCTAATCAATATATATGATCAAATTAACCCGATTGTATTTACCTGAATGATTCTATTACTTTTCTCACCTCATCAGGCGTTGGGAGAATAAAATCAGATAAATAATCGTGATGTTTGCCACGGCGGTAGTATGAAGTTCCCTTTATTACAGTTGCCAGGTCAATGCTTCCTTCCTGCTAGATAGAGGCGCCATATTAGGGTTTTTTCTTATCTTTTTCTCCAACCAGAAGAAATGGACCATGATGATGCATGCTTGAATTCAAACACAATCACAGACATCCATTCAAATAAGTTGAAATGGAGAATCACATACCAAGAATAGGAAATGGCCACAGCCATCAAATTTACGAAGCTCGCATTTAGATTTAGGCAGTAACTTGAGTAGTCTTTCACCTTCGTGCTGACTAGGTAGTAGCTGATCGTTTCCACTAAGGGAAAATCATAAAGTAAGTTTCACTTCATACAATTGAAAAGTATGCAATGGGATTTACTTACAATCCACCTAATGTAAAAATTAAAAGGGATTGTAGTCAAGAATGGGAAATTCCACTAGTTTCATCGTTATATAATTTTGTTTCCGGTAAATTTCAAATACTTCTACAAATTAACCTTTTATTTTTGTTTGGATCTTTTGAGAGAGAAGTTAAACACGAAGGCACACCACTGATTAGACATGAATCCAAATATATATAAGGAATTGAGATTACTCTAATCTAAAATCTTAAAACAATCAATTTATCGGTCTTCTTTTTTGTACTAAACGTTAAATTTAGACTTAGATTTTCAATAATCTCTTCCTTATACGTGATTCCTTTCATATTGATACAAACTTTAAGTATAGGCATTTCAAACTATGAATACCTCTTATTTTTAATGTACTTCATCATAATGGGACACGGTTGCTATGAAGTTCAGACATGCCTCATAAATAGTGTGTCCTGTGTTCGACATGTATTAAACACCAATACACATATGATACTTGTATGACACACATATTGATACTTGTATGACACACATATTGATGAAGTATTCAATTTGAAAGACATTCTTTTGTTCCTCGCATTATTTTGACATGACTCTGACACAATGTTAATATCACAAATGAAATGATTTTCCAAAAACGCATAGACTTGTAAACTTATTACACATGTTTCTATTTGATTATAAGGCGCAAATTTTATATGATGACTACTTTTCGCTTTTTGGATATTAAATATATAGATTAGATTCATTTTTGTGTCCGACAATGTGTTTAAATTATTAAATTTGACTAATCTTGTTTATAGATGATTTTAAAAATCTAAATACATAGTGATCTGATATATAAATCTGTGTCCACATGTCATACATTTTGGAGACTATACGTCGTGAAGTGTCCGTGTCCAATTCGATATAAGAATCATATTGTACTTGTTTAGTCATAAAGACGAATTATCGGTTATCATACCTCTGAGTGGATCTTTTGAAAAAAGTTTTATGAGAGATTCAACAATAATTTACCATTAGTGTCCAAAGGTAAGATACTTCACTTCCAACAGAAAGCGAAAATTTAACAAAGAAGTTATGATTCAGTATTTTAACAGATATAATTGAACAATGTCAAAGAGAACGAACCTGCAAAGTATCAAAGTCTGAGCTTGGATTGAATAAAGGCGTGAATTGGCATAAGCAGAAGCCGACTTAAGCATTTTTAGTTTCCAGAGAAGTGTTTCTTTTGGTAATATCTCGGCAAGAATCTGAGAGTTGAATAAAGATTACATTTTCAATATTGAAACTAAATTAGGGATAAAGCTCAAACTAAAAATAAAAAATCCAAAGTAAACAAACTTAATTCAAGTCAATCAATTTACTTAAAATTTCAGCATATTCTCACTTTTATGAAGTTTTGGTTACAAGAAAGAAGAGAAAATACGGTATCCAATTTTCAATTTATTCTTCTGGAAAATGCCCCTTGCATTATCATTACTATTCATACAAAATGCTTCAGATATTAAAAATCATGAAGAAAAGGTCACACATTACTGTTCCAATATAAATGTCTCCATTTTTTTAACTAAGTGCTAATTGAAGCTTACCGGGAGAGATAATAAGATAGTTGTAAAATCCTTCACTAGCTCTCCAGCAGTAGTTTGTAGGGGAAGCCCTTGGACCACACTATCCAACGCCATCCTCAATGATTCACCTAATGTTACGAGAAATGTTGAAGGCATTAATAGAGAAAAAGCATCATTTTCTAGGTAAATGAGAGAAAATATATAGCTCCTTCGTATATGTATGATGAAAATTATTCAGTGTTGAAGGATCATGAACCAGAAAATTTAGCATAAGCCCCTATAACATTGAAGTTAAAGTGGCTGGTGATCTGATATTCTAATTAACTAAGAAAATAAGTGCTTCATAAATATTCAGTTATAAATAAGCAAAAACAACAAAAAATGGGAGACACAGTGCAGTTTACGAGAGTATCTAATCTCTTAGACAAAAGGAATCATAGATATCCAGCAAAGGTGTTTATTTAAAGTATCTAATCTCTTAGACAGTGCAGTTTACGAGAGTTTTCATAAGAGGGAATAATAGCTTATTTTTCAAAAGTTCAGCTGCAAAAAAATAGGTTAAACATTTTGAATAAAATAATAAGATGAACAAAACACAAACAGTTTCTTTTGGCTCGAATTATCATGAAAATTAATTCAAGATAGCAAAGAGCTCTTAAGGTGAAATTTAAACCTAAAGATATATGGTATGGATCTTTATTAATTAGAAACAAGTTCTTAGAAAAAGGAAAAAAGCTTAGCCTTCACTTCAGAGCAAGATACACAAACCTTGTGTCAATCTGAGAATGTCACGCAAACCAGGAGAGAGTGAATCAGGCAAAGCTTCCAATAATGGTGTTAGAAGTTGCAAGTCTGACCTGCTGAACGAAGTAGCTGCAAAATTGGATGGGGAAGGTGACATCAGATTTTGTCCATCTTTGATATGCAGTTACAGAGAATCAACTCGAATGCTGTATACTACATGTCATTCAGAGCTTTAACAAGTTACCTGGGTTTGCCAGAATTAATACAAAATCAATATCAGGATTAAGTGCTGCAACAGCCAGTGCAAGGCATGATCCTAAAGATTCTCCAACAAGATATATGGGCCTGTTTCGTGAACGTTGATATTCCGACCTAACTGTTACCTCAACTATTTTGACAAGGTCTGCAACAGGGGAAAATACATGATTGAAAGATTAGATAAATGTGTAACTAGGTAGAGGGGAAAAAGTACCTGGAAATGGTGTTCGGTCTGCTACAGGGATATGCAAGCACCACGTATCAAAAATCCTTCATTCAAGAAAGAAAATAACAAAAATAGTATTTCTCACAAAATCAGTAAGAAGATGTAAAATAACAATCTGGTGAGTGTAATTTGGCCTGAACACAAACCTCCCCAGCTTCTGATGATGTGAAATAAGTCCAAGTCCCACGCCATCAATCCCTGTAAAATTTAGAATGAAAATTTTTTAGAATCTCTCTGTGTTGCTTTTAAGAATCACATTTATAAAGAGCTATCAAACTAAGAGGTTGAATGAGCTAAGATAAATAAACGTGACTAAAAAGATAATTTTAAATTAAAAAAAATCTATTCTAACATGTTCATAGAGACAAATTGTAAGATTAAAAATTATTTAATAGTGAAATAAACCACTTGAAAAGTTACTCATAGTTATTTTCTAATCTTGATTATTTAAATAAAACCCAATGATTTATATTCGTCGTTTCCATTACTTATAATAAAACGTTTCTTTCAAGTGGTAGTATAGGAGCCGCGTACAGTGAAACTCTTTTACAAAGCGTAAGAAAAATAAGCATTATAACGACTTCCTCTATGTTTGTCGGTGAGAGTGATACGCATAATCCTTTCTAACTTTTTAGTTGAATGCACGTTTAAAAGGCTGAAAACTTGTTACCAAACACATTATAGCTAGCAACAGAATTGAAAACACAGGGAATGCGACAACCAAAGTACCTTGAAAAAAACAAACAACAAAGGAAACGTGACTAAATAAATATAAACTTACGGCCTAAAATGGGTTAAATATGTTTTTAGTCCCTGAACTATCAAGCGATTTTGGTTTTAGTCCCTGCTCAGAACTTTGATGGTTTTTAGTCCTTATTGTTTTGAAACTCTGAGTAATAGTCCTTAAAATTGGACGGTGTTAAGTTTCAGTGGAGGTGGCAAACGGCGTTGCCACGTGATCACTGATATGCTCTATTCTCTGTGTGCCACGTTGGATGTTTAAGTGTTTGGACTGAGATTAAGTTAGTTAACCACTTAATGATCTTTTATAAATCAGATTTGAAGAAGTTGGGTTCTTCTTCGTGACCGTGACGACCGCCGCACGCTCGGTCTTGTACTCCTCCGCCGCACGCTCGGTCTTGTACCATCTCCGTCAGCATCAGATGCATTAAAATGCTCTTCTTTCCACCAACCGATATCATACCCGAAAGACTCGTTATCTGGTAAAAATAAAAAATAAAAAAACACAACATTCAATAGACAGTCACCATGATTAATCATCGGTATCTAAACGCACGGCGATCTCAAGTTCAAATCCATAGCACGCAACTACATTAGTCGATTATAGTAGTGTTACTCGGATCTAAAGGCTGGAAAAGGGGACAGGCCTGCATTTTGAGCCCAACTGGGAGGATCGTACTCGGAGAACGAAACAAAGCCATCGTGATTCTTATCGTGAAGCTCCATTTCCCTCTGGGTGCGATGCAGGACCTCGCGCTGTGCCTGGTGGAGGTTCCATTGAGTCAACTCGTGCTCGGTGACGAACCAATCGGCGGGGTCCACATCGATCTTGGGGAACAAGAGTATCAATCTGGTGGATTACCTGCTTCTCCCACTCCTTGTCCTCCCGGTGCCGCTCCAGCTCCGCCACCAAGGGGTCGAAGGCCACGGCGTGGTGGCGCGACGGTGCTAGGGTGAAGTTGGAGCGGAGCTTGAGGCGGCGGCGGTGGTGGCCGGAGAACTTCTTCGGTGAATGAGAGAAGAACAAGAGCAGCACTGGCGCGACAACTATGTAGACGAATATCAACGTCTTGGCCATCGCTAAGGGACAGCCACCAGAAGAACCCACTTTCTTCAGATAACGTGGCAGACAGAGAATAGAGCATATCAGTGATCACGTGGCAACGCCGTTTGCCACCTCCACTGAAACTTAACACCGTCCAATTTTAAGGACTATTACTCAGAGTTTCAAAACAATAAGGACTAAAAACCATCAAAATTTTGAAGAGGGACTAAAACCAAAATCGCTTGATAATTCAGGGACTAAAAACATATTTAACCCGCCTAAAATTTAGGAAAAACAGGACTACGATTATAGTTAATAAATTACTTCAGATTCTTTACAGAGTTTTTTTTTTTAATGTTGTTCTTCTTTCAAAATTTTCAAAATATATTAATATTAATGTAGTAAAATTTTGTATATATTTTAAAACATAAAAATCAATATATTTTTTTGGTGTATTTGGGAAACTCGGAAAAAGATAGTACCAAAAATTTTAAAAAGAATCCAAATTTGTTATAAAATATCCTACACCTGAAATCCGAATTAATTGAAGATTAAGTTTCAATTGACTACCTTATAAAAAAATTGCATTACGGTATCATTTATTAAGAAAAGAAAACTAACCTAAATTTGTATATTATGCAGTTTTTTTTTTCTTTTCGATTTTCTTCCTCTTTGATAGAGACCAATGTTAGACAAATTTAAATAATTCCATGATCAAATTATTTATCTAATATAAATAGATTATAAATGGAAGATACATTTAAAATGAAATCGTTGGTTTACTTAATTTCACTTAATGTAACGAGGAACGATAAATTTAATTCTGAAATTATTATTCACTATCACTCAAGGTTTTAAAATTAATAAAATAAAATTTAAATCATTCAATAGTCTCTATTTTTACAGCAAAATCACTCATACTTTTAATAAAATTAAATATATTTATATTTATATTTTATATTGAATTTTATTTAAAATCGTTTTAAAATTGTTAATAGAAAATAATTTTAATAGAAAAACTAAATTCAAAATTAATTTTAACTAAAAAAATGTTTAACTTGTTTATCAATTTTATTTCATAAAATAAAATAAATTTATCAATTTTTTTAATTCTTTTAAATTATTATATATTATTAAAATGTATAAAATTCAATAATTTCTAAACATATGCTTGAGTTGATTTAAAAATAATAATTTTACAAATTTTAAAATAATTTTAAAATATTTTATAACAATCTAAAACAAATAAATTTAAAATTTAAAAAATAAATAAATAAATTTCAATGTACTTTTAAATAACTTAATATTATTAAATTATTTAATTAAAATATTAATTTTAATAAAAATATTTTTATAACATTTACACAAAAACTGAATTTCATTTTATTTTGGAGAGGATTGTTTAGTTTTTAGAAAAATTGAAACAAAAATAAAAATTAAAAATGAACTAAAATAAAATGACTAAACTGAGAGTGAGACAACAACACTTATCCTTGAAATTGAACATCAACAGGATGTCACTTTACATCGAGACAAATTTAACCAAATTGTGAGAAGAAAAACTGAAAAAAAAAAACCCTTTTCATCCTAAATTTGCATATATATATATATAATAAATTTATTCTGAAACAATTTTGAAAGATTTAATTTTCATCCTAAAATTTTATTTTATTTCAATCTAAACATAAAAGTAAGTTGTTTTTGAACAGTTAAATTAAAAAATAGATGAAGAAGTAATCCACGAGCATAAATAGAATACAGGTGTTACTGCATATATCCCATCAAAGATTTTGTCTCTTTTTATTCATTTTAGAATGAACTTTACTTAATGTAATTTTTCATTTCAGAAATTTCATTATTGTATTGAATGTAGGAAGTTACAAGACAAAGTGAGAATTTCAATATCCTTTTTCAATGTACATAATGATGCTTTTATGTTTCAGGTCATTTTTGACAGATCAAAGGAAATAAGTTGATACATTTCTATCCATTCCTAATTCTGCCATTAAAATTGGTTATAAGCTTTAACATTTCTACTAAACAAATAACAAATTATAGTCTAATCGATTTAATACTTATCTACTTCTTTACAAAAATGACATCATAATTTTATTTAAAGTTAAGTATGTTTGTAATGTTTAAGCTTTGACACACAAAATTATAATTCATTTATATCTTAAACTTTAATACATTTTAATTATTAAACATTGATATAATTTTTATAGTTCCAATATATTAAATTTTTTTTACATATCAAATATATTTTCTGATAGATATTGAAGTATTAATATGTTTAATGGTATAAATACCTTAAATATTAACATAATAAATTTTTGACAAGTTAATAAAATTTAAAGTAATCGAATTAAAATAACTATACTAATTTAGATGATCAAAATTTTAGATATAGACAAATTTTAAATTTGTGTAAAAATTCAGAAATTAAAAACATATTTAATCTTTTTATTTATAAAGATTATGTTTAAACTTAATCTTTGTAAAATATTATTAATAAACATTAAAATATTTAAATAATGAATGATGATTTTATCATTATATATTAAAATATTTAAATAATGAAGGATCCTTTTATTATTATATATTTGTGAATTCATAAAAGAAAATATTAAAATAATAATATAATAATAATATAAATATTTTTTATAAAATTATAAGGGGAGAAGTGTAACAAGAAAGTTTTGCATCCATTCATTTTTTTTCTTTGTTTTCTTATTTTTGTTTTTTTTCATTTTAGGAAAAAAATATTTTTATTGATAAGATTTTAAAGTAGTTTGAAAAAATAATTCAATCTATTAAGAAGTGGAATTTTGTTTGAACAAATTATTTTGAAGTAAGAAAACCATATATAAAATTATTATTATTTATTTTCTTTAGTGAGATGTTTTAATTTTTTATTATTATTATTTATATGTATTTTCTCCATGTATTTATATTTATATTTTATTTACATTTATTATCTATTTATTTTATTTAGTAAGATGTTTTTTATCTATTTTTTATATTTATTTGTGTTTATTTACATTTATTTATTTTATTTAGTGAGGTATTTACCACTTCAATTTTATTTATATTTATTTGTTTATTTATTTGGTTTAATGAGATGTTTTCAATCTTAAGTGTTTATTTATATTTATTTTATTTAACAAGAAATTTATAATCTCATTTATATTTATTTAGTCTATCAATTTAATTTAGTGAGGTGTTTACAACCTCATTTTTTATTTATATTTATTTAGACATTTATCTTACACGGTTAGGTATACATAATCTCTTTCTTATTTTTATTTATTTTATTTAGTGAGATGTTACTAATTTTATTATTATTTTATTTTAATTTATTAATTTAATAAAGTGTTCATATTCTTATTTTAATTTAACTTTTACATGTAAAATACTTGAACATAAAACAGTTTTTGTTCATCCATCAAAAATTAATTAAGAGAAAAACTAGTATATTAGCTAAAAAAAACTAAAAATCCTTTGAAATTGATGTAAAGCCTTTTTAAGCCTATTTTCTATTGTCGTCTTTCATACAGTCTTTTATGGGATAAGAGATACAATAACGTTGTGTATTTTATTTATGGTGATAATAATTTTAATTCAAAAAGAAAAAGTTTAGTTTTAATTTGAAGAATTTGAAGAATATAGTTTTATTAGGTGAAAGGGGGCAATTTAAAATAAAAATTACTAAACGAACACCAAAAGGCATAATATATAAATACAACTTTTTTATTTTCAAAAAGTAAGATATAGGTTAGTTGTTTTGAAATTGAAGTGTGTTGTGTGACTAGAAAATACCTAGAATTATTGCAATAATAACATATAGAGAAACAATTTAGGTGGTAAGAGTTAATTGAGGTTCTTAGTATGCGAATTTAATACGATGAAATAATACTGTGACTTAAAGAATGAAACAAAACTAACCCTATCATGGTGGTTTTGTGATAAAGATGATATTTTAGGAGGAAGATTGTGATGTTGAGATAAGAAAAATGTTGTTGTTGATGAATACATGTATTGCAAAGAAAAAATTATGATAAATGTAAAACTTTACAAAAATATCAACATATGTATTCATGTTCAAAATTAGAATCTTATATATTTATGTGTGTTTAATGTTGAATGATTTATATATAATTAAAACTTTATTAATGTTATAAAATGCATGATTTTTTTTATATTTTTGTTGTTGTTTGTGTTTTGTTTAATGCAATAATCATATAAATATATTATAAGTGAACATAAGATAAGGTGAATAAATTTGTAAAAGATGATAAAGAACATTAATAAAACTTGTGAAATTTAAATATTATATTATATTATAAATATGTAAACATAGGATTCATGTTTGAATAATGTAAAACTTCTTGAACATAATAAGATAGGTTTTTTTTCTAAAGAACTTTAAAAATAGGTCTGAAATAGTTAACAACTAATTAAATATAAAATAAAGTTATTTTATAATATATTTGATGAATTGCATCAAATTACAAAATTTTCTATTTATCAGAAAAATAAAATCAAATTCAACTTAATCGTTTTAACAATTCATGTGAGTCATGTGAGGGCCTGTAAATTTAACAAAGGGTCTTTGGGCCTTATGTGGGGCAGCCAGGCCCATCAGACTAAGGCCAACTTGACCTTAGGAGGGGCTCTTCAGAACACATTCTCTTCCTTGAACCTCATTTCTTTTCTCTCTCTAAACTCTTGTGCCCTAAAGCTCTCTCTGCCTTCTCTCTAGATTTCCAACTCTCTGAACCGTAAGAATTCGAGATAGGCACTTCTCAAGCGTTCGCGGCGTAGGGAGCTTCATTTCTACCGAACGTTTTCTCCGTTCCGACCGGGTGTGGTGGAATTTTCGTGTGTGAGACACTATAAAGGAGCGTTCCTGTGAGCTTGGTAGTTCAACTCCGAGGTAAGGGGAGCTAGATCCTTTTCTATGGGTTGAAATTGTATTTTGATATTTGCTGCATGAATTGTATGCTGGAAATTTGTGATTGTGGATGTGGTTGGGCTGAGATGATAATTGAGATTGGTATGTTGATGTATGTATTCTGTTGGAGGGGTGATCAAGTGGAAAGTAAAGAAAGTATACACTGTTTTGAACAAGCTGGTAGAGTTTTGGGTCACTTTGAGAGGAAGTGAGGTAGTGATTTTGGGAAGTAAGGATTTTGAGTACATTTGGGCTGTGGGGATAACTTAGGTAAGTCAATTGTGACTTGTTAGAGTCATCAAACTGATCAAAACAGGTGCAAAATGATTGTTGTCAACTGGTATGGGGCTGGACGACTTCTGGTTCGCGCCCGGCGCCCCCTGGTGGCGCCCAGGCGCGGGAATCCAGCAAAAAGTCGCGCCCAGCGCCCCTACTGTGGCGCCCAGGCGCGAGGTATTCGCAGAAAATTGTTTTGTCTTTGTTTTTGATAGTTTTTGGGGTTCCGGATGTCCGTTTTGGACGTTTCTTAAGTCGATTTGGAGGTTTTGAACCCTTCCGGAACTGTTGGTGATGGTTTCAAAGCCATTTTCTTTGTCTAAGTATGAGTTACGGGGTTTTGTGTTGTTTAGTGGTTCTCTTGGGACTGTTATTGTCTGGTAATGTGTATTGGATTGATTAATGTTGTTTGCTTAACAGATTGTCTTGTATGTGGGATGTTTGGAATGCATAGTATGATGATATTTATGTGGAAAGTATATGAATGTATGATTAATATTGTTTGCTTAACAGATTTTCATGTACATTATGTATGAGGTATGAGTGGTTGGAAATAATGTGGTTGTGAACTATAATGATGTATGTGAGTATGAATTGGACATCTCAGGGTGAGATGACTGAAAGTGGTTGTGTGGGGTGTTGATGTTGTTCGGTATAACTGTATGGAGCTTTGAACTGGTATGTCTATCCCTACACTCGAAGCACTGTTCATACTCAGATAAAGGAGAGCAGTGTAAGTGGTGAGAGTAGAGGGAGGTCCTCGTCTATAGTCTTAGAGTTTAGACATAGACAGATTGGGGGATTTACCTTGCATAGTGTTGGGGAGTGCCAGCTGAACTACGCAAGTGCAAAGACGACCAATAGTTCGATAGTTATACAAATCCGGATGAGTCGTGTGAGTGTTTGAGCCATGTTTTTAAAGGGTATGTTGTTAGTTGTTCTTTTATATGTGATTTAGCATGATGACATCAATTAATTGTACTATATGTATAACATGCTTTTTATATCTAGCTCACCCTTGCTTCTTTGTTGTGTGTTGCTTTTGTATGTTTTTCTTTGCGATGATCATCCACTTGGATGGGAGCAGATGTTGTCGAGGAGGTTTCCTTGGAGCAAGAGCTGGAGGAGAATGATGCTGCTGCACAGTCTACTTAGGATTTAGATATTTAAACCTTTGGAGATTAAATACTCTAAAATGTCTAAGTTTAAAACTCTGTATTATATTTTGGATGACTGTAATTCCGTATTTAATTGCAAGTCATACTCTAACTGTTCTCTTTATTGGGAATGTTGACTCCTAAATTATATGATGTGGTTACTATATTTTGGGATGTCACGAGTCACATGGGCTCACTTCACGGTAGAGACATCCAACCTTTTTGTTTTTTTTTTCATTCAATCTTCTTTAATATAAATATATATTAAATGTTGGTGAATATTTTCAATATGTATGAGTATATTTTTACATTATTTTAGAAGTATTACTTTCCTGTTTGAATCACCTTAAATCACAAAGGCTTAATACCCTATTTTGTCCCCAGTTTCGTTCGACAATGTCAAATTAGTCCATAGTTTTGTAAATATATATACAAATAATCTACACCCCCTTTTTGATTTCATTCATTGAATTTCGTTTGTTGATTCGAGCTAAGTTCTATAAAAACACCTGCCTTTTTTTAAATATGCTGAACAGTTCCTGTAGGTTAAGCGCCCCTTGTCAAAGAAATGAAAGAATAACAGGAATATTTAACAGGAATATTGAAATAGGTTTCATTCTTTATAGGATCCACTTTCTGAAGATCTCTTCCCTCTCTTTGGGGTCGAACATTCCTTGCAACAATTCGATAAACAGCCCGTTGGGATAGATATAGATACCCCCCTAGAAACGTATAGGAAGTTTTATCCTCGTACGGCTCGAGAATATCAAAAATTCTATGTATTTCGAAAATTATGATGTAAAATAGAGCAATAAAATCATCAAATCCATTAAACAATGACTTAAGTATTTTTCTTTCGTATTTTCTTTCTGAAAATAAAACTCTTCCTATTTTTACCTCCATAACTCAATTTGAAGAATTCTAAAAAAACTAAAAAGAAAACCAAGCCTTTAGCAGCTATCGTTTGTACGGATTTGACGGAAGAAATTTCATTGATATAAATTTTATTAAATAGGGACGTAATTGACACACGTTTTAAAAGAATTGACTAATTTGACATTGTCGAACGAAACTGGGGACAAAATAGGGTATTAAGCCAATCACAAATTATTAAAGTAAGCTCTTTTTAAAAATGACCACATTGAATAAAACTTAAAACGAAAATAATTATTTTTATAAACTGGTTTAATTTATATTATTTTTTCATAATCTTTTTACTATATTTAGATATAAATAAGTGGACTGGAATTTTAATATTTCTAAATATTTATATTTTCAAATCGGATTAAGATTAAACTTTATGTTATCAATTTGGAGTATTTATTATTTTTTAGTAAAATATCTTAATAAATTAAGAATATTTAAAAGATAATTAATACAGTGTTCAATTATAATATAAGTTTTTGAAAGAGAACAAAAAAATTATGTGAAAATAATATAAGGGGGTTACATCAAAGAGTTACTACACAAACATTTCCGGCCGTGGTCACGCTCTCGCATGGAAAAATGCCAAAAATAAGCTCTTCAAATAGAGTAATGATAAATTGGCTATATTCCTATTTTTAGTAAAGGAAAGAGTAACTGAAAGGTTTGATAAATGAAAGATAAGAATAACAAAACAAAACAAAGAAAATGAAAGACATATTAAGGATATCGGAATTTTACAAAAGTCCAACAATAAAAAGAATATCTAAACTTAAGGTTTCCAATACAAGATCATTTATGAAAATTTATTTTATTTTATGTCAACTTTATTGTGCTACATTATTTTTGAAATTTTTACATAATTTGTATAAAATCTTCGCTTTAATAATTTATATTGACCTAAGTTTTGAATTTAGTTCTAATAAAGTATCTTACAAAATGTAGGTTTTAAGCTATTATATTTGCGTCAGATATTTGCATTACACATAAAAGAATATCGTAAATTTTATTAAAACAAAAATAGTTAAGAGATAGAAAAACTAAATGATATGCATATAAAAAATCACTAATTTTAACAAACTTTTAATAAATTTTTAATAGTAATAAAATATGAATTGAAAAGAATTTTATTTATATAAGTTACAAGTAAGCAACTATCATTTCAATCATTTAGTTATTTTTATTAAAGGGAAAATAAGACTGTTTACACTGAAAAAAAAATGAAAAATAAAATAAAACTAGTAAAAGATTAGTATTTGATGTAATAAAATAAATTTTTTAATATATATTCATAAAAAAATATATAAATAAATTTTCAAAGTAGAAATTAATTTTTAAATATTAATCAAAGTTAAAATAAATTCAAAATTAAAAATTATTATAAAATTCTAATAAATAATAAAGTTATATTTCAAAATAATAATATATTGAAATATGTTACTTTACAAAATATCAAAATTAAAATTAATTAAAATATTTAATACTTTTGTCTTGATTATCTATTTTAATACAATATTAAAACATATATATTAATAAACATTAATATAATAAATTAATTAAAAAAACATAAATTAAGTAACTTTTTATAATAAAGAAACATATATTAATAGAATGTTAAAATTAATTTAGTTTGCTGTATTTTATTTATTATATATATATATATATATATATATATATATGTATATACACACACATTAATAAAGTATTAATGATATAATTAGTAAAAAAAATTATCAATTGTATTCATAATTTAATTAGTCATGTAAAAGTATATAATAATAAAATATTTATTATTATTATTATTGCTACTATTATGGTTCATAAATATTTTATTATTATTATTTATTTAACACTAAAAGTATTATTGATTATTATAGTTTTTTGTTTTTGCAAATCTTTTGTATGGAGAGTGGAAAATTGAATTACGAACTTCATTCTCCTATATTAAATTTCGTTTTCAGTCTTTCAATTTGTTTTCTTTCCGTATGCACGACATTTCTGAAAAGAAAAAACACTCATTATTTGAGCTTGTGTATTCCTTAACATCATTTGAGCTTATGTATTACATAATAGTGTTTTTTTCTTATTATGCAGCATTGAATGATAGTTAAACAATACGTTGATAGTTTTTACCATCACAGCAAATAAATAGCCGAACTATTAGAACAAAATAAAAGATAATTATAAATTACTTAATTATTACTTTCTACATAATTAGTGCAATTAAATGAAAAGAGAACATTTTAATTTCAACAATACTGAAAATAATTTTATACTAAAATTTGAATTTATATAAATTTAATATCAATTAATTAAATTAATGAATTGATTTAAATACATAAATTAACTGAGTAACTAGAAGGCAATTAAATGATGAGAAAAAAAATTACTGACCCGGCAAAAAGAGCAGTAGAGGAGAATTATCCAAACGCCCAGCGCACTCCAACGGCGAAAACCACCGCGGCGGTCCACCGTCCGGTACGATCAACTCCTTTGATTGCTCCAAATATTCTTTCCAACCATTTGTCCCTACCTTGTCGTTCTCTTTCTTCTCATCTGCACGCTCCATATCAGCCGTCGTCGCCAGAACTCGCTCCACCGACGTCGCAACCCGCGTAGTCATAATTGAGGTTCGGTTGGAGTACAGTTTTCCGACCGGCGACGGCGGATGACAGAGAAAAGGCGCGGCTGGAAAGAGACAGGCTGTGGTGGCTGCCATGGCGGTGGAAGATTCGACTATATATGAAAAAAGGTGGGAGGAAGTAATTAAGGTAACTGAAAAGCAAATTAGAAAATGAAGTTGGTGAGTTTAAGAACAAATGAGGACTCAATTATTTATATTTAGAGAAAGAAAGTCTGAAAAAGGAAGAGAAATTTAATAATTACATTATCATAAAACTGTTGAATAATTGACACCATTATTTATACATGCAAATATCAAAAAGAAACTTTTACATATACTTTTCATTTCTTCCAACACCAATTAAAAAATAATATATCTTTTTTTCTCATCGATTCATCTTAAATTATTTTAGATTTTAACAAAAAGATGGAGTATTTTTTGGTGTCAACATTTTTAAACAAAAAATTATAATTTTATAAATATTAAAATTAAATTATAAAAATAAAAAATAATTATATATGATTGAAATTTTATTTAATTAATAATAAATAAGCCTGATCGTAATACACATATACAACAGTTAAACCATGTTGACATAAATAACAGTTAAAAGTTTTTAAATTACCAGTCTTTGGATAAGAATCTATTTTTCATAACAAAACACATAGGAAAAGTTCCTCTTTCTAGATGAATGTGATACCGAAAGAGTCTCATTTAAAATCAAACATTTGATTAAAAGTGCAAAAAATTAAAAATAGAAATGAAGTTATTTAATTAGGTAAAATACAAAAATAATAATTAAATTATTATTAATGTTATTTATTTACTTTCTAAAACTATTTATTATTATTTTTTAAAAGTAGAAATATTTATGACATAATTAAATACGTAACTTAAGTATAAATAATATTATAAGTTAGTATATATACGTATTTTTAAATAGCTATAAATTATTTAAATTTTAAAAATAGTAATTAAAATGTTAAAATTAAAAAAAAATAAAAGGTATATATAATTATTGATATATTTATAGATAAATAAGTTTCTTTTATTGAAATTAAAATATTATATATAATATTATGTAAAGTTTTTTTGGATCATGATTAATTATTTAAATTTACAAAAATAATTACTAAAATGATAAAAATAAATAAATAATTGTTTTATAATAAATAAGTTTTTGAATTAAAAATAATTATTAAAATGATAAAATTGAAAAATAGATTTATATTATAAATTAAGATTTAAATTTAGAAAATAATAATTGAAAAGATAAAATGGAAAAAAACCATTATATTTCCATTTTATATATATTATAAATTATGTCTTTAGTGTGTCTTCTTTCCGCAGCCTCTCGCTCCTCCATCCGCGTATACAAACAAGACATAATCAATAATTATCTATTGTCTCTTTTGCTTATTTGTGCTGATTGAACCCCACCACAAAAATTAATTTTTCTGTATATGTTTTCTTTTTAAACTTTTAAGAATATTGATTAAAAATCATTAAGTAAAAGCTTATCAAATGTGTGTTTTTATCACGTGAAGTTGTGTGTTCGTACCCGCGGATAATACGTATTTGGAAAATAGTAGCTTTTTGCGTGGACTATTTAAGAACAGAACACGTTGCTCCTCTAAAGTGCTGCATAAGATATACAATAAAATGTAAAACCTGCGTACCGCATGGTTCAAACTTAGAAGACTATCATGCAACCATAACAATCACTAATCCAACTTTTAAGCACCGTGGGATTATTTTCAAAAATCTTTCGGTCAAAGTTTAGGGAAACGATTGATTATATCCAATGGAGTGTTAGTTAGAAGGTTTGTCTGCAAACACTGATATAAAAAAAAAACTTTTGACGATGAGCAAAATAAATACATTATTATAAATGGATTGACCTTATAATTAGGATAATTATGATAAGTCAGCACATTTTATGACGTAGTAAAAAGTACGATAGATTCAATCTACTATGACGTACTTCTGTCATTTGTTATATCGTCATAATATGTCTAATATATTATGACGTAATTCGATTTACCTATGATAATATATGTGAGCTTTTATGACGTAGTTATTTTCAACTATAATAATATCTTTAATGTATTATAACATATATTTGTTCACTTAACATAATATATGTTATTCAAAATTAGCTTACTATGACATACATTGCCATCTATGTCATAAAAACTCAGTTTTTTTTAAAGATTACATTTGACATTCAATAAATTTATAATCAATTTTTTTGTTTTATCATCTCATCCAATCAATTTACAACTAATTTATGAAAATCAACATATTCAATTAAACAAGGAAAATGAAATTCATTTCATACATTAAATTGTCTAATAATATTTGTTAGAAAAGATAAGCCTTATATCTCAAACAAAGAGGGAGTGAATTTGTTTTAACACTTTTTAAAATCTTTTTAAAATATTTATGAGTTCTTGAAACTTGAAATCAATAATCAAAGGCAAATGAATCAACAAAGATAACGAGAAAGAGAAAAAGATCAAGACACAACAATTTATACTAGTTCGGCTATCATAAGCTTACATCCACTCCTCTTTCAACAACCTTAGTTGAAGGGAATCCACTATAATGATTGAGTATACAAGAATACAATGACAATCCCTCAATTGCACTCCTCTCACCACTCAAAATCAAAATAGTAAAACAAGAGATGAACACACTCAATCTCTTACAAATACAAGAGGAATCTCAGCTCTTCAAACTTGGTTATCCCTGCACAGGTACACAATGCACAAATTGTTGATAAACCTGATCTTTAACACATTCTTCAAGTGAAGATTGAATCAAAACCAATGTAATTCAAAATCTTTGAAAGAATCTTTGATATGTAATCAACAAATAAGCTTTGATTCTCCAAGAATGTTTCTGGAAATCACCTGTAATCAGAACTTAACAAGAATGTTAGTATTTGAAAATTGAAATGTTATTGAAACAAGTTTCAAGTTACATATATAGGATTTTCAAATCCTATCACATAATAAACGATTATGTTAAGTTCATAATATGTTATCTTATACGTGTATTCGATTATTTAAACTCTTAAGCCTATTATTACTTCTTTTAATGGTCTTAACAGATTAGGTTATTTTTGTAATAAATTAGACTATCCTTTTTGTTTTAATCGATTATCAAACTTATGTAATCGATTATATTAACACTTAACCATTTTAGTTATCCATTTTCCATCCTTAACAGATTATCTCACTTATATAACAGATTATGACTTGCTCTCAGTTTTAATAGGTTATGTAACTTATAGAATAGATCATAACAAAGTGATTTGCCCCTTTTAAGCTTTCTAAGTGTTATAGTTAAATTTAACAAATTATACACTTTCTGTAATCGGTTATTTATACCATAAACTATATTTTTAATCTGTTTTAGACATGATTGAATGGATTCAATCATCTAGCATAAACATGATAAGATATAAACATTTGTTATGTCATTTTGCTATGCAAAAAATCATGGTTAATCATTTAACCAATCATCATCAAAAACTAAGATGTAAAGAAGCCAAGCTTCCCTTATCAACAATATTTAATACTTTATTTGTACATAAAACTATATATTAATCCAAATATTACATTAACATACGTATATTACTAAATTGTAGTCAAATTTCTACAATTTATTAACACTTAAAATAAAAGAAGTCCACTTGATTGTAATGCTTTCATATCTGAATTTTTCATTGGAGATGAATTATTAAAAATCTATAAATAAGATAATGGAATTAAAACAATATTATAATAAACAATTAGATAAATATTTAATGAATTTTTAATACTTATTTCACAAGTCATTAATCTTTGTACAAATAATATTTATTAATATTTTACCTAAGAATTATTTTAATATATATTTTTTTATTATTGTTTATATTGATTATATTTATTAATTAGATATACTCATTTAATATTGTTTAAAATAATTTAAATATTTTAATAGTAATATTAGTACATTAATGACAAATAAATAGAGTATCACATCAACCCACTTGAACAATGACACTTCATATATATAAATAAATATATATATATATATATATATATATATATATATATATATATATATATATATATTGTATGAGAAATCAGTGCACTAATAGTAATTGCTGTCGTAATGTGTTTTCACAAAAGTGATTGTTTTACAGATGTAATCTTAATATTCATAGTATCTATTAGTACTATTTATTTACTGATAATGATAGTTAACGTTTCGAAAATAGAAAACCTTCGTAACGCAGTGCGACCAATGTGTGATAAAATTATACCTATTCCAGTAGTCATTTTCTCAATATTTTTTATTTAATTTTCTCTTTATTCTCCTTTCTCCGTTAAAGGTATATGAAAATTAGTATAAGATTTAATTATGTAACATATTAAAAGAATTTACTTAAATTCAGTCTCATTTATTTCTAAATTTACTTAAATAAATAATAAAAAATTTTACCTACAAAGCTTCTCAAATCCTCTCAATCAATTTCTCCAAATCTATTTAAATTAACAAAGCCTAAATAATGAAGTATCAAGTAAACTTTATAACACGCTTCTTGGTTTATTTGTCTGAAGTTTTATTTTTCTCCAGATGCATAATATCTTTTATACCTTCTCAATTTTTTATATCGTTTTCCATATCTCATATTTCACTCCGGTCTTAGAGAATTTATCTCGAAGAGCTTTGAAAGTTATAGATTAATAACTTTGAAAGCAACTTAAAAATGGTGACTTTTTAATAAATCAACTGGAACCGAGTTTCTAACATTTTACCAAACTTTTAGCCATAATTCAAACTCTCTTAACTGGACATTTTCCCGTGGAATGCTCTATTACCATGTGTGTGGAGAATGAAAAAAAAAAAAAAAAGTCGCCAACTTGAATTCATTTTCACCTAAATTATTAATTTCATCTTCAAATGCATTACATAATCCAAATAAATTTTAAAAAAATTTAATTTACCTCTCATACATACTTTTTTAATAAATCTCTGATATTATATCTTAATGATAAAATAATTTCTTATTTACTATTCAATTATATTTAAAAACGTATTTAACGAAAAATAGTTCCACAATTTTTATTTCAAATGTACTACTGTGGAGAGAGTGAAGATAAGTACCGAATACTTTTGTACTTATCTTTTTATTTTGGTAAATACCCATATTTGAAAATATGGTTGAAATAATATTTTTCTAAAAAGAATAAAAATAATATATTTTGTTGAATAGACTTGGGTTCATCGGATGGAGTAGTGGATCCTGAAATTGATGTTGAGATCGATCAACTACGACTAATAAAGTTTCCGTAGCGTGTTCTACCACTTCTGTTCTTAGTCTCTGCTGTTCTTAGTGCATATGAGACAATTTAGAAACACATAATTTTAGTGTGTTGTTAGAAACTGTCAAATAACATTGGATGCGACAAAAACTTGTCCATTTTGTATAACCTTTTCCTAAATAAAATTTTTAATATAAAAATTATTTCAATGAAGTAAGATTAGAGAAAATTATTTTACAAGTTTTTATTAAATAAATTTTGTAATTATTCCAGTACATATTATATTAAATTTAATTTAATATTCTATCATGTGATGACTTAAATTAACAAATCAAATGATTATATAACTTTTGAACAAAATTTTTGGGAGTAGAGTGTTGCATGTGGTAGATTCAAGTGGTGACTTGGATGTTCCTGACCGAAATCAAGTTCTTCTAAAGATTCACATGTAAAAGACACTAAGATAATATTAGGATTTAGATAAGTAGAGTAGTGAATTTGAATTGAAATTGTACTCATGATGGGAATATTATGTATATTTAGAGTTTTTCGATCCTATGAAATCTATTATAAAACAAAAGATAATACAAACTTACAACATTTATGATAAATCAATATCATAATAATCATAATATATTATTTAATGAAATTAATCATATATTCAATTGATATATGGCATAAAAAGATATTTATGATATTAGTATATTTTATAATCAAACTACTGAGATTTGTATGTGTTGTCATTTTAGACAAACTTTGTATGTGTTGTCGTCTTAGACAAGCTTTGTATGTGTTGTTGTCTTAGATAGACTTTGTACGTGTTATTGTCTTAAAAAGACTTTTTATGTGTTATCGTCATAGACAAGCTTTCTGTGTTTTCAACTTAGGAAGACTTTCTGATAGCGGATGTTTGTACTTGTGACTCCATAAGAGGAGCCTAAGGAAGGAAATTTTCCTCGCACTTGTTGTCTTATTATCCCTTGTAAGTCTTTTCGTCCTTGAGCTTTCTTTGTTTTAACTTTCTTTCGTTATGGTTATTTTCTATAAAGTTATGCAATTATGATCATAGTTTTGGCACTGCTAGCTGCAATTATTGTTAGAATAAAGAAGCATAAACGAATAACAAAATAGATAAGGTCAGATAAAAGATCCCAAGTAAACAAAGTTATTCGAAATTAAATGTTTGTTTTGTCTCTTGGAAGAAAGAGAATAGGTGATTCTAAAGAGAGGGGTGTGGTTTTATTAATGTCAATGCTCTTAGTATTCTGCTTTAACATGGTAGGCAATGTCGAGCTTTCGACAGGCTACCGTCTTAGGCAGGAGGGGTCTTAGATGTTTCATCAGTGGATATTTGTCCTCATACTTATTTCCTCTTAAGGTTTATCTTGACGTGACCTCGATTATTAGCTTTTTATTAAGTTAGTTTAGCTAGTAGGCTTTGTTCTGAAGGGAGCTTGTAATACATTATGGTTCCTCCTAGTTGGGTGCAAACTTTCATCATTGTACTTTCTCCAGACTAGGTCTACCTTCTTGAACATTCTTTCTTGAACCTAGGTATTGTAACATCGAATTGTTATCTACTTAGTCATTACTTTTCTTACATGACTATTTTCACTAAGTTTGATATCTTTGACTATCTCTCTGAGTTCATTGGGTTTTCGTTTGTTTGGCTACTATTTTCTTGACATGAATTGGTGGAGCAAGAATGTCGTACTGAGATCTACTGTTATCATGGGAACAATGAAGAGGTTTTCCTATACTTTGGTTTTTTCGAAAAGTAAGTTACTCATGTACTTTGTTATTAGAATGTGGAACTGCTCTTAGTCCTGTACTCGAGTATTGTCATGTTGAGTTACTCATCTATTCATGTCGATCAGGATTGTACACCTATCAATTGACAATGGTGACAATGATAAACCTTGTATCATCTTGCTTTTAAGGTATTTTTCATGGAACGGGCCTCTTCCCATACTTTTCATATAAAATTCGGCTCTGCCGCATATCATGCTTTTGAGATATTTTTTATACCACAAGCTTCTTCTCGTACTTCTTGTATAAAATTTAGCTCAAGTTGGCAATCCTCCTTGTCAAAGTGTTGCCTTGCCAAGTCGGTAAATCCCTTTTCCTATGAGGATGATTTTGGTTAAGCTTTAGGCTTTTTAATGAAGGACGGTATAAGTTGATACTAGTAATACCCAAATTGAAAACTGTGTAATGCATTAAATTTTTAGAGAGAAATATTGTTGAAAGTTTACTAAGTGGACTCCCAAGAAAGAGAGGTGAGTCATAATGGAAAAAACTTAAGAACCTTGTTTTTCCTAGCCAAAGCTTTTCTTAGACCCTGTTTTCAAATTTTCTCATAGCAATCCTCAACGACATTAACACTTCGCCAAAGAATATCACTTATACTTCATCCTTTTTCATCTGAGTTACTTGTCGTACCTTGTGCATAAGGTTGATCTCTTATTAGTCTATCATTGTTCTTAGTCATTGAGTATTTTGTGGTCGTCATGGTTGAGATTCTTAGGATCGTTGTAGTGGAATATTTGTTGTAGGAAAAAAATCAAGATGTGGATGAATTGGTTTGATGTTAAAGATTGAAACTTTAAACTTTTTTCCTTAAAAATGAGAGATATATAAAAGACTTTATTTTATTAACTTAGTAATCACAACAATAAAATAAAGAGTGCATGGATAAAAGAAAATTACACAATAATTTTTATATTGGATTAGATAAAAATCTTACGTCTACTGTTAATCAACTCAAAAGGAGTTATGAAGTAAACACTATCAAAACGAAGATTACAAGCATTAATGCAATCAATAATTTAGAATATGGAAAGAACACACCACCCTTGAAGAATCACAAGAAATGAATAAACACCTTCCCTAAAGCCATAACGAATGAAAACCTCCTTTGGATCACACAAAGGATGAACACACCTCTCTTGAATACCACAAGAGATGAAAAACCACCTTCCTTGAATCCATAAGGGGTGAACACCTCCTCTGAATACCAAAAAGGATGAAGAACCACCTTCCTTGAATCCACAAGGAATGGACACCTTCTTTGAATCACACAAAGATGATCACACTTCTCTTAAATCATAAGAGATGAACAAACTTACAGATCCTAGCAGATAACAACACCATACACTCAAGAGTCACACTTGATGAAATTTAAGTCACCTACAAGAACTAGGTTTTTCCAAAGCTTGTCAAAAAGATAACTTTTGAAATATAGCTTCTGTAATTGAAAACATATAATTATGCTTAATTTATAGATGCAAACTTGCTTTGGACTAGTTTAGAAAAAACCCAATTCAAAATTAGGTCAGAAATTGAAAAACCAATTTTAAAAGACAAACAAAATAAATTATTTTAGAAACTTTTCTCGAAAATAATTTGTCATAACGGTGCAACGAAATGTTTAGTGTGAACAATAAACCAAGAGGGGCGGGAATTGGTTACTTATCGCAAATGTGTGCCTTTAATAATTTTCTATTAACTTTAACTTCCTTAGAAAAATAATTAAAACAATAATAAAGAGTAGAGGAAGAAAGAAAATTGCAGAGATGATGTTATACTGGTTCAAATCACAAGGATTCTACGTCTAGTTACTAATCCCAAACCGAGATTAACGTTCCACTATCACACAAAAAGACAAGTTCAAGGGTTTAGAAACACCTCTCTTGTTACCACAAGAGATGAGACTCACATCCCTTGAAGGCCACAAGGATGAACATTTCCTTCGAAGGCTTCACGAAGAATGAACACTTCATTTGAATCGTCACAAAGGATGACAGACTTCACTCAACAACAACAACAACACTCAATCACACTCCCAATGAGAGTTCTTGCTTTTTCCAACACTAAGTTCTTAAAGCCAAAGGACAAGAGTTACACAAACCCTAAATCACACTTTTCATAGTTTAAGCAAACAGATGTGTGTTGGAATGAAAGTCTAAAACCTCTTTATAAATAACTCAATCAAGGACACCTCCAAAAATTCGTTGTCACCTTTTTCTCTCGTGATAATCGATTTGTCTTTTACTTCTTAATCAAGTAAAAGTAATGATTTTTATATTATAGCAAGTTAACATGGTGTTAAATCTACATAACATATCAATCATATGAGTCCAAGTGTTTTTATTTTTAATTGAGAATTTACTTTGATTAAAGTTAGAAAATTTCATGTGATTGAATGACTTTTTTTCAATAATTAAGAATGTACTTTGATTAGTGATAAAAACTTTAATAAGAATTAATCAAGAAATAAATATAATATATTAATCAAGAAATAAATTGCAAGATACGTTTGATTTTGCATGAACAGTGTCATTGCTTCAAAAAATAAATATAATATATTAACTTACTTTATTCTCTAAAATTTATATTGAAGACAAAAACTATAATAATTCTCTAAATTTTAAAATCTGTGATTTAAAAAATTTGAATATTTATGTCTTTTGGTATAAACATTTATGGAAGTGTTGGCAAAATTTTCAATAAAATATTATGTGTTCATAAATTGTTTACAATTTGTTAAATAAACTCTTCAAAATAATTTATAAAACGCATTAATTTGACCTTGTTTTCGCTTAACTTTAAAAAAATACATAAGTAATTACACGAAAAATGCTAATAAAAAATATAGTTAACATTTTTTTTCCCAAAAGCAATCATTGAAAAAAACTACGTCAGGTAATTTACAACGTAAAAGCATGACTTTTGTGGTCAACAAAACATTTTACTTGCAAAACAGAAATGGAAACAGGTCGTAAATGGTATTTAAGTTTTTTTATACTCAGACTAGAAGTGGGCTTAATGAATTTATATTAAAAAGATTAAAAAACTGAAAATTTTACAAGAAAAATAACTAAAAATAAAAGGTTAAAATTTAATTTCGACCAATTAAATGAATTTGAACCGAATTAAGTACATAAGCATGCGAATCCAAGCAACTTAATCAAAACCCACCCAAATTAAAACCATCCAACCCTAACGGTTACTTGGAAAGGTTTGGGTCTACAAGCATCAACTTATAGATTAAGTTAGATTGGGCTTTTCTTTTAGCCAAACCGGCCTTTTTTTTACTACTATTAAAAGGGTGTTGCTCCCTCCACCACCACTTTTGCTCCCTCCACCTCTTCAACTTTTAATAATTTTTTTAATTACAAAATTAACCTTTTTTATTTTTCAAAACAGGTTAATTGAGAGTTGTTCCTCCACCACTCTAAGTGCTCTCTATATCTTTCATTATTATTTTTATTCCAAAAATATTCTATGTAAATTTAACTTTTATTATTTAATTTTATTTATCTTTTTTAAAATCTTAAAATTTCCTACACTCCTACATCTCCACGCTCGTACACATGCACATACTGCATAAGAGAGGCACAGCTAGGAGATCCGTGGTGTAAACACTCCCGTTATCCTTCCCTGAGAAATGTTGTTCAAGCATTGTCAGTGACTCCCCTTCGTACACGTCAAATAAATTTTGCAAAGCTTAATTACTTTCTTTGTATACTTTTTTTTAAATAAAAAGTTCGATCTCTTCATCTAATTATTCCCTTCATAAAAGAACACCACCAAGTCAAAAGAAGAGAATTCTTCTTCTGAGTACCGTAACAACGTACCACTCTCATCATTAGTTTTTTATTTTATGTCAGTCAAAGTCTAATCACCTGCCAAACTTAATAATGCTAATATTTATATATCATAATATAATATTAAATAAAACTTAAATTAGTTGAATAACCCCGTTAACGAGTATTTAAACAAATCTCACATTTCTATCTTATACTAAAATGAATCCTTAAACCAAAAGGAGCAAAGAACTCCCCCTTTGTGAAGAACCACACGTACCTCTCTCTCCAAAAGTGACTGTTAAAAGAATTAAGAAATGAACCCAGGGGGACCCATGCTTCCTTAAACTTGAATTGAGACCACCAGCTTCTCCTTCTTACACGTACCACTTTCTGTTCCTCCCCTTGTTTTCCTCTTTCCTAAATTCTTCTCTTCCTTGCCTCTATCCCTTTCTATTAAATACCCAATCTCTCACTTTTCATTCAAAGATACAAAAAGGAAAATATAAATGATTAAACAAAAAAAATTGGTGGCGTGAAGTTGTGAATCTCTGCAGGAGAGCAATAAAAAAACCTAGACACAAAGCAGCAAGAACATGGTGAAAATGAACAGGAGCATCACCATTGAGTTGAGTTTAATTTTTGGTGCATCGGAAGGAGTAGTGGACTTCTTTTCATGTTTCCCCAGATCGATCATGATTTTGAACTGGCAAAAACTTTGAGGGGGTGAAGGGTTGATGTTAGTGATGACAGAGAGACCATTGAAATTGCATGAATCTTTGTGTTGATCCATGGTCTGATAATACATGTTGAATGCATATGAAGCATTGTCTCGCCTCTTACGTCTAATCCACTGCAAGATCCTCCGGGAGAGAGATGTGCAATCAGCATATGTGCATGCTTTGCTCATGCTGTCAGAAAAAGCATTAGGGTCTTGAACATTTGCTTGAGTTGACATCACACATGAGAGACATTTGGACGGATGTCAACATCAGGTGGCCCTTAATTCTTGAACGGACGATAACGGATATCGACATCCGTTTGTCTTTTGACGGTTGTCGATATCCGTCCACGGATGTTGACATCCGTTTAAGAATCAACGCATAATCACATCCGTCTAAATATTACTGAAAGGACAAAATAGGAATGGGGAGGTGTAGGGAATAGTGTGTGGTGGTGGAGGGAGTAACTCTCCTATTAAAATACAAAGAATCAAATTAACTGATAATAAAGTTTATAAACAGCAAAATTTATAATTTCATACTTTGTAAAACCGGCATGATCGTTAATACTAATTTTAACAAATAAATCAATGTTTTAGTGTAAGACTCATTCGTGAATGTGATGGTTAAAGTCAGAGAGTAAACTTGAATGAGTAATATATCCTTCCTGAACAAAACAAAGCAGAACAGGAGGGAAAGAATACTCACAAGATAGTTATTAAAAGACTAACATAACAAGAACAATAAAGGAACTCATCAGTATGATTTGGTGCGACCGAAAACTGGCATAATAGCAAAACAAAGACTTAAAAATCCCAATCCCTTCAATATTATCCTCAGCATTTCCACTCCCATTTTCATTCCCTTCATCCTCGTTGCTGAACTCTGCATTCAAATCCATCTTACCCAAGTTCCTCTTACTCCTCCTCCGAGAACCATCAACGCATCCTCTGTACTGCTTCTCTTCCTCTTCCTCGTGGGTGGGGGTTTAGTGAGGAGTCTGAGTTGGTTGTCGTAGAAGGCTTTCTTGTTGGACTTTCAGAGTACGGACCAGGCGTCGTTATTTCTTCTGTATTAACTTAAAACAGAACAACCCCTTATAAGTCAACCAGTATATACAATATGTAAAACTGAAAGTAAAAGAATATGGAAAGCAATAGAGGATGGCTGTCATATGTAACAACTTTACTTTCGCTTAACAACACCCTAAGCCAAACTAGATTATTCCAACAACACCAATAAGTTTCTTGCAATTCTTGAATCTTTCGAACTTTACAACCTTAGTTAGAATATCAACTAATTACATCTCTGACTTGCAATGGCACAACTTCAACTTTTTATTCTTTACTTGATTACGAATATAATGAAATTATGTTATTGGAAGACCCACATCCACTAGAGATAAGACCAATTCTTAGATCATATTCTAGCGAGTTCTAAGTGAACATTCTATTCTTTTATTCCACCTGCTATCGGGCGTTATTGGACCACCCAATTTCTACTATCATGCACGAGATGTCTATATCTTGGAGTGAAGGGAGTGTGTTGGAAGTCCCACCGACTAGAGATAAGGCTAAATTATAATATATAAGTGAGGTGCAAACCTCACCTTACAAGTCGATTTCGTGGGTTAAGTTAGACTTAAAGTCCACTTCTAACATATGTTTCAATATATTTACTTCTTCCATAGAAGTAGGGTTGTTTAGCTAGATCTATTGCAAATCTGTTGTCAATAGCCAATTCCATCTTCAATCCCTTCATCACAAACTTTAGTTATATAGCTTGACATGTTGCCTCACATGCTACATATGTACTTTGCTTCACAAGAGCTTAAAGCTACAACGAGTTCCTTGGTTGAACTCCATGATATCGATGAGTTTCTAAGAAAGAATAAATAATCTCCTGTGCTTTTCCTATCACACTTATCCCTACACCAGTCTACATCAGAATAAGTTGTTATTTTCATTTCCACACATTCTCTTCTTCATGGAAAAAGAATACCATAGTTGTGTGTGCCTTGTATGTACCTTAGACTGCATTTTACAACATTCAAACGTGATGTTCTTGGATTCTGCATGTATTTGCTCACAAAACCAATACTACAACTCACATCTGGCATTGTGTTACTCAAGAATCTTAGGCTTCGTACCATGCTTCGATAGAAAGTAGCGTCTATAGCCTCCTCTTCTGGATCAGTTTCAAGTCTCAAGCCCACTTCTGCAGATGTATTTGCAGCAAAGGATGTCAAACTCGAGAGTTTACATAAACTCGTGAGAGTTCAGTAAACTCGACTCGTAAACTCGTAAGAGTTTACTTTGCATGAAAAAAAATATAAATAACATCTTAATTCAAATAAGATAACAAAATTATATAAATTCAAATACATAAGTTTATAGAAATATTGTTCATAGAAATATTGTAAAACATAAATTGAAATGTCAAAGTCTCTATGTTTAATCCTCTAATCCTCTAATGATGGAATCATCATCTCCATCATCATCCTCATCTAACTCTTCCTCTGATGAATATTGTGCATCTTCATTGTCTCCAAATGTTATGTTATCAAGATTAAGAGCATTTAGAGCAAGATCTGTTGTTTCTTCATCTAAGTGAACATTTTCACCATCATTTTCATCTTCAACTTGCTCAATCTCAATAACATCATTTGCCTCTTCAGTTATCCATTCATCATCTGATTCAATGTCATCAAATATTTATGTTTCTTTTCTTTAATGAAGCATTCTTAGCTTCTGCAACTATTTTTATCATCAAACTTTTTATTTCATCTGAAACAGAAGCACAAGGTTCAGAATCTTCCATAGTTCCAGCAAGATGATGCTTAAATCTAATTATGCCTCCACTTACAATCTTTGAGCAATAGTTTGCATTTTACTTTTCTTCCATTACCATTAACATTAAATCCATGTTTCCATCCAATATCATATCGATTTCCTGGAGCATTTTTACTTCTACTTTTATTGGTTGAAGATGCACTTGGATTAGTTTCCATTGAACTTGATGTATTTCCAGACATGGTCCTTTAAATTTTTTCACTAAAAAAATATGGCAGAAGTAGATTCAGAGAGACATGACATGATGTTGTAAATTTTTTCAAAAAAAAAAAAAGAAATAAAAGGCATGACAATGGACTTCGAGAAACGCATAATCAGAAATCAGAAATAGTGTTTTCATTTATTTGATAAAACCATTAACATTTATTTTTTTAATAAAAAGCATGACAAGACCATGACAATAGAAATTATGTTTTTAATAAAAAAACAAGGCCTGAGAGGGGTTGTAATAGGGGGTTGTAATGTTTACAATAAAAAACATCACTCGCACACACTACTTGAAGGAGCGAGACCAGAAGCTGCGACCAGGACTACGACAGAGTGCGAATCAGGCCACTGGAGCATGACCACGAGACCACAAATGAGAACGCTATGAGCGGTGACCACGAACTATGAACGGATGAAACACGACGACGAACAACGACGATGAACGACTACAACGAACGACGATTAGACGGAGCGCGAAAGGGAGGAAATGAAACGTGACCATGAACGCAAACTGGAGTGAAGCACAATGAGAATGAAGAGAAACCCTAATAACATAATCAAATACTAAACTCAAAACAAAATCTTTCTTTTTTCGTTTCTACCTATTTTAAACTCTCCAAATTGTGGAAAAATCGCGATTTTATACATTTTCACGAAGTTCGCTTGCGAGCCCACCAAGTTTACTAAAAAAAATGAGTTTACTACCGAGTGAACTCGACAACCATGACTAGGAACGCAAACGCGTCTGAGTTAACCAATTAACTCACGAGTTTGATAACCATGTTTGCAGCATTACACTTCTGCATTTCAGCCTTCTTTAGCATAGCGTGACTAATGCATCATTATCCCCTTCTCAGTTTCAGCAAACTCTATGCCAAGGAAGTAGTTTAGTTTTCCTAAATCACTTATTTTAAGCTCACTCAGCATGTGCAGTTTGAAATTCTGAATCGACACTTCATTGCTTCCAATAACCAACATATAATCTACATATAGACACTATTAGTCTTTCAACTCTCCCCTCTCTTTGACTGTTCTGCACATAGACACCATGTTCTGAAACACACCTCTCAAAACCAATGTTGTCCATGAATTGATCAATCCTTTGATTTCAGGCTCTAGGGGCCTGTTTTAGCCCATACAAGGCTTTCTTCAACCTGTATACCATTCTCTATTGCACCTCAACTTCGAACCCAAGGGGCTACACTACTTAGACGTTTTCTTCTAGCCTTTCATTTAGAAAGCTATCTTCACATCCAATTGATGTAATGACCAATCAAGCTGATTTGCCAAAGCCACTACAAGTCTCATTGTTTCCATCCTAGCCACATGTGCATACACCTCACCATAGTTTATTCCAGCCTTTTGTAGAAATCCCTTTGCAACCAGTCTGGCCTTATATATAACAATATCTCCTTGTGGATTTATTTTAGCTTTGTAAACCCACTTCAGATCTATTGACCTTTTATCTACATGTAGCTTAGCTAGTTCCTAAGTTTGATTTTTCTCAATGGAACCTATCTCCTCTTGCATTGCATTCAGTCACTTATCATCTGAAGCAACTTGCTCAAAAGTAACAGGTTCAACTTCATCTATAAGTGCATAATGGACAAGAATACCTTCTGAAGTTACTACAGCCTCATAGAACAGATCATAGTCCTTCATATGTGATGGTAGCTGTGATGTTCTAAAGGATATTCTCAGGTTTCCTCCTTATCAGTAGACTTTTCTTTAACTGGATCAGATTTATCTCTCAAAATTTCGTCCTCCAACTAAAGAGTTACAATTTTTCTCTACATAGACTTCCAATCCTAAACTTTATCCTCATCAATTATCACATCTCTGCTTATAGCTACATGTCTAGTTTCTTAATTGTACAACTTATACCAATTAGTTGCATGATAACAAATTAAAATTCGTGGTACTTCCTTATCATCCAATTTTCTTCTCAACTGATCTGACACATGTTTGAAGTAAATCGAGCCAAAAACTTTCAAAGGCTCTACATTTGGCTTAATGGTACTTTAGGCTTCCTCTAGAGTAACATTCTTCAACCTTTTAGTAGGTGTTCTATTCGAAACGACATTTTGAAAAATAAACTAACATCGTTTAATGATAGTGTTAAGGTTTTACAAAAAGAAGTTAGCAACCTGGAAGGGAAGATATATATTTTCAAAAAAGAAAATGAAAAACTCATTTCGAAAAATGGAAAGCTTGTGAAAAATACAATCATTGTTAGAGATGTTAAACATATCGAAATTCTCAAACATGAAAATGAACGTTTGAGGGAAATGAATGTCTAGGACTTATAGTCAAAGGATGTAAGAATTCGTCTAACAAACACGGCTTAGGTTTCAATGGCAATAACACTCATAGTACATCATGTTGGAACAATCGGTACCGTTATAGAATTTTGCACAGCGGAATAACTTATAAAGCGGAAAGCGTGTTCAGTCAAACTCTTAATAAGATGGTCAGTTTTATAAATTTAATTTACTTAGAGACAAATTTCCAAACAGTTGATGTGTATAAAACAGTAAAGAGTATAGAGAGCAAGAAAATTCAACACAGAATTTTTATCCTGGTTCGATTCAAAAGAATCTACGTCCAGTTGTTAATCACTATAAAAAGTGATTAACGTTTTCACTAAAAATAGTTTCACAAGTTTACAATAGAGTGAATGAAACAGAAAACAGATAAAACCTTCCTTCGAACGAACGAACCGGAAGAACAGAAACTTTGCCAACTTGAAGAGAACCGCTCCGACCTTTGACCCACAAAGCGCGAGCTTCTCCTTTTCACAAGACCAGGCAATGTAATGAACAAGCTTTTGGAACTTCCTCAGATCACACTGTATTCTCAAAAGCTTTTTGTTCAACTGTTGTTTTCTAATTTCACCAAAACAAAATATATAGCCAAGTACACTGAATGCCAAAGGTCAACTCCCAACTGCCATGAATAATCGATTATTGTAAGTGATAATCGATTATTCAAGTCCGTTACAGGGTTTTCAAAAAGTGATAATCGATTATATGAAGTGATAATCGATTATTCCTGTATGACTCTGTGATAATCGATTATTGCTATTCTATAATCGATTATTGAAGATAAAAATGCAAGCTTACAAGGTTTACAAGAATTTCCTACTACATTTAATTTCTACAAATTGCTTTTAACTAATTTTAATATCTTCTTCAACTAAACATCTTGTAGCATCATCAAAACAAATTTCTTCAAGATTTACCAATACTCCTTATTGGTAACAATCTCCCCCTTTTTGATGATGATCAAAAATTCAATTTTAAAAGCAAGTTTGGCTTACCTGCAAAACATATAAGCTAACAAACAGCAACAAGGTTAGCAATACCTGTAATAATTTATACTTTTACCTTTGTATTATTCTTCTCCCCCTTTTTGATCAGAAGCAAAAAGATCGAATGGTAAAGGCTCCCCCTAAATATGATCTCCCCCTCAATTAATCAAAGGATGCATATAATCAAGAGATCATTTTATTTATGAAAAGAAAGGTACATTATAAGAAGACACATAACAGACTGAATTTTAACATAGATGAAATGGCAAGTAAACAACAAAACAGTCTAACAGAGAACCTATATCTAAAACTCAGGACTAGGAGATCTCGCGGGAGGTTGAATGTTGAGATGATTCTCGATGTTAGATAGGCGAACATCAAGATCAAGAAATTGATCAACCATGTGCTCATCAACAGATCGTTGCCAATCATAAATCGCCTCAAAGTGAGTCTTTTGTGCAAGACTCATATCCTCCAATTGTTTAGATAACCTTGCAAAATGTTCTTCCATAGAAATTGAGGAAGAGGAGGGTATGTTGGATGGTCCAGCATCAGACGGAGCAGCGGCACTTACGGGGTCAGCCATATTGGTGTCCATGTCATCATCTTCATCTACATCAGGATGATAATCATCTTTGTGAATAAGGACCCTGCCTCTAGTAATGAATCCCATCTGACGAAAGGTAGTATCGCCAATTTCCGAGCCAACAACTTGAGTGGCTTGGACAAGTTCTCCTTCAATATTGACCCCTTTGTACTCCAAGATTCTAGAAATAAGAAGAGCATAAGGAAGGTGATAAGAATGGGATTTCTTAGCTTTTACCATAGTGTCAGCAATGAGAGCAGGCCAATCGATGTGGATGTGATTCAGGATCCCATACAGAAGAAGTAGATCCTGTTCAGAACATTGAGCATGATTGGTTGCTCTAGGACATAGGATCCAGACAAGTAAGTAGTGAATCATCCTTTCTTCAACCTTGAAACCTCCAACAAGCAATTGCCTTCGATTAGTCTGTTGTTCAGGGTGACGTAGGAAGGATTGGAAGGTCGATAATCGATCGAAATCTTGGAGTCCGAGATGAACTTTAACAGCATCATCCCAGATGGGTAGTTGGGCAACGTTGGTCCACACATCATCATCTAAAATTATAGGGACACCCTTGACTTTGGTGGAAATAATCCCATCTCGATATCGCAAGTTGAAGTAGAACACTCTGATGAGATCGGGATAAATGCAACCGTTTTGCTCCACCAGATTTGACAGTCCTTGATCATTAAACAGCGCTGGAAATTGAAATCCATAGAAACGGAAAAAATCAAGGCGAATATACTTTACTGCCATGATTCGTCTCTCTTGCCAGGAAGAAACATAGTCCGCATGTCTTTCTTGATCTGAAATCCATCCATCAATCGTTGCCGGACGTGGTTGAGAGGAAGAGGATGCTCCAACAGCTCTGCGGCGATGTCTCCTTGAATCTGCCATGGAGAAAGGTTGAGGGAGTGATAGTTTGAGAGAGTGAGTAAAATTGGAGGGATTTGAAGCTCAAGATTTTGATTTCAGTAGTTTCTAGGTGCAAAAAGATGGCTAACAATCGATTATAGAGGCCTATTTATAAGAAGAAGGAAAGAACTAGCCGTTTATGACCGTTTTGAGCCGTTATGGAGTCTCCAACGACTTTATTTTTGAAACTGGTAGCGTGATAATCGATTATCGTAAGTGATAATCGATTATCTGCTCGTTTGTCACTTTCCAGAAATTGTACGATAATCGATTATGTATGAAGATAATCGATTATTTGCTCATGATTTTCCAGGTATGAGTTTGAAAATTCATAATCGATTATGGAGTAAGATAATCGATTATCTTAGTGTAGAGGATATATCCCAGGTTTGTAATAATCGATTATGACCTGATGATAATCGATTATGAACGCTGATCTTACAAAAATTTGCAAAGAACCATAAATGTGGAGTCTAAGACATGTCTAATACCCCTAACTCTCTTCTAAGCTCATAGAATCTATCTTTAGGCAGGGCTTTAGTAAAGATATCAGCTAATTGATGTATCGTGTCAATGTATTCAATTTGGCAATCTCCCTTTTGAATGTGATCTCTCAAGAAATGATGTCTAATTTCAATGTGCTTAGTTCTTGAGTGCATTATGGGGTTCTTAGTTAGGTTGATAGCACTAGTATTATCACATTTCAAAGGAATGTGATCAAGGAAGATATCAAAATCCTCCAGTTGCTGTTTCATCCATAAGATTTGGGCACAACAATTGCCAGCAGCAATGTATTCAGCTTCAGTAGTAGATAAAGCTACACAAGCCTGTTTCTTTGAATGCCAAGACACTAAAGAACAACCCAGAAAATGACAAGTGCCACTAGTACTTTTCCTATCAATTTTACAGCCACCATAGTCTGCATCAGAATAACCTATTAAACTAAGTGAAGCATCAGATGGATACCAGAGTCCAAAAGAAGTGGTTCCTTTAAGGTATTTCAAAATCCTTTTGACAGCAATTAGATGAGATTCTTTAGGAGTAGCTTGGTACCTAGCACACACACATACACTTTGCATAATGTCTGGTCTACTAGCAGTTAGATACAGTAAGGATCCTATCATTCCTCTAAACATGGTTTCATTTACCCCTTCACCAGATTCATCCTTATCTAAATAGCAAGACGTTGCCATAGGTGTGTTGGCTTCTCTACAAGTATCCATACCAAACTTCTTAAGTACTTCTCTACAATATTTAGTTTGAGAGACAAAAGTCCCCCCATCTATTTGCTTTATTTGCAACCCTAAGAAGAAGGTAAGCTCACCCATCATAGACATCTCAAATTCACCTTGCATTATTTGTGCAAATCCTTCACATAATGAATTATTTGTAGACCCAAAAATAATGTCATCTACGTATACTTGAACAATCAAGATATGTTTTCCTACTTTCTTAATAAATAGGGTGGAATCAACCTTTCCTCTAGAGAAATCATTTTCAATCAAGAAGGTACTAAGTCTTTCATACCAAGATCTAGGTGCCTGTTTAAGACCATACAAGGCCTTTTTTAACTTATAAACATGATTAGGATATTTAAAATCCTCAAAACCAGGAGGTTGACTTACATATACCTCTTCTTTAATAAAACCATTCAAAAATGCGCTTTTCACATCCATTTGGTACAATTTAAACTTCATCAAAGAGGCATAAGCAAGTAATAATCTAATTGCTTCTAACCTGGCTACTGGAGCGTAAGTTTCATCATAGTCGATACCTTCCTCTTGACAGTAGCCCTTTGCAACTAACCTGGCTTTGTTCTTTGTGATGTTTCCATCTTCATCAAGCTTGTTTCTAAACACCCGCTTTGTTCCAATGACTTGAAAATCATCTTGTCTAGGAATGAGTTGCCAAACATCATTCCTTTCAAATTGATTAAGTTCTTCTTGCATAGCAACGCACCATTTATCATCTTGAAGAGCTTCCTTTATGTTCTTAGGTTCTACCTGAGACACAAAAGCTACTGTTAAGCATAAATTATTAAGATTGTGTCTAGGAGTTACCCCTTTTAATATATCTGCGATGATGTTGTCCAGAGAAAGTCCTCTTGGTTGTTGATAGCTTTTAGGATCAACTACTTGATGTTCATTTTGAGTTTCTGGTGGATAGTTTTCATTTAGATACATCTCTTCAAGAGCTTCCCTCAAATAATCCTCATCACCTGCAATTGATTTATTTGACTCAAGAGGGTTCACCTCAAGGTCCACAATTTCATCAAAGACAACATGCATTGATTCTTCAATTGTCAAGGTTCTTCTATTAAACACCCTATATGCTTTGCTAGTTAAAGAATATCCTAAGAAGATTGCCTCATCGGATTTAGCATCAAATTTGCCTAAATTATCTTTACCATTATTCAAAACAAAACATTTACATCCAAAGATTTTCAAGTGAGATACATTTGGTTTTCTACCGTTAAACAGTTCATAGGGAGTTAGCTTAAGAATAGGCCTAATTAGCATTCTGTTCAACACGTAACAAGCAGTACTAACTGCATCAGCCCAAAAGTATTTTGGCACATTTGATTCATTTAAAAGAGTCCTAGCTAGTTCTTCTAATGACCTATTTTTCCTTTCAACAACACCATTTTGTTGGGGAGTTCTTGGAGCAGAGAAATTATGAGCAATTCCATGTTTTTCACAAAACTTTTCAAAAGATTCATTTTCAAACTCACCACCGTGATCACTTCTCAAGGTTTTGATTTTCAATTCCTTTTCATTTTGAACACGTTTTGCAAACGATTTGAATGCTTTAAAAGCTTCATTTTTAAGGGTTAAGAAGAATGTCCAAGTAAATCTAGTGTAATCATCAACAATCACAAGAGCATAGTAGTTTCCACCAAAACTTTTAATTCTAGATGGACCAAACAAGTCCATATGCAGAAGTTCTAAAGGTTTTGATGTTGAAATCATAGTTTTAGATGAGAATGAGGATTTGGTTTGCTTTCCCTTTTGACATGCAGAGCAAAGTTTATTTTTCTCAAATTTTAAATTTGGCAAACCAATCACAAGATTTTTTGAAATCAATTTATTCAAATGTTGCATATGTATATGTGCAGCTCTTTTATGCCATAGCCAAGGGTTTTCCTCTTTAGCAACTAAACATGTTATATTATGACTAGATGCATTTTCAATATCAATCAAGTAAATGTTATTATGCCTAACACCTTGCAAAGCAATTTCAGTAGAATCTTTAAAATATACGGTGCATCTATCACGTTCAAAAGTTACCTTGAGACCCTTGTCACATAATTGACTTATGCTTAGGAGATTATGTTTGAGACCTTCAACACATAATACATCCTTTATAGTCAATGTGTTTCCTCCTCCAATGTCTCCATTTCCAATGATTCTACCTTTGTTGTTATCTCCATAAGTCACAAAGCCTTGCTTTTTCTTCTCAAAAGAAATAAACTTTTTCTTGTCACCGGTCATGTGTCTTGAACAACCACTGTCAAGATACCACAATGACTTCTTTGACTTAATAAGTTCCTACAAAACAAATTTGAGCAAGACTTTAGGTCCCCAATCTTATTATGGGTCCTTGGGGTTAGTTTATGCCAACATACATCATTTTACAGTTTTAACCCATGCATATTTACCATTTGGAACACCAAAATGTTTGATGCTGCATTTGTTTGAGGTGTGACCAAGTTTCATGCAGTAAAAACAACAAGCCTTATACACGTTATTTTTCACAAAAGTCCCTTTTTCTACCCAAACTCTACGGGTTCTTATCACTTTAGATTTTTTGTGTAGATGTGTGTTTCCACTTCTTGCATTGCTTTTCTCAAAGTTTGTTTTGGCATATGATTTAGACTTAGTTGCCTTTGCAAGTAAGTGCTCAAGAATGTCAATATCAAATAGATGACTTTTACATGATAGACATTCAATAGGATGTACAATAGTATCAGATTCAGATAATTTAGTTTCCAAATTACTAACTTTGTTTCTTAAAACAACTTCGTCATCTAGAACTTTTTCATATCTCAATTTCAATTCATTATGCTCTTTCTTTAGCTTTTTATGAGCAACATCAAGTTTTTCAGATTCATTTAACAAATCAAGAAATGCCTTTTGTAAGTCAAACTCATTACTTGACTCTAAGCTAGAATCACTTACTTGGCTTCCTGCATCTTCTAGGTCTGCCATTAAGCACAAATTTGCTTCTTCATCTGATTCGCTTGAGCTTGAAGAACTAGAAGCATTCTCTTCCCAAGCTATGTAAGCTTTCTTCTTCTTTGGAAACTTTCTTTCTTTCTTTTCTTCACTTTTCTTATTTTTAGGACAGTCAGTCTTCACATGACCTCTTTCTCCACATCCATAACATTTAATGCTTGAAGAAGATCCATGATTTTCTTTCCTTTCTTCACGGTATTTGTCTTTTCCCTTTGCTTTCATAAATTTTGCAAACTTCTTAATCATAAGACTCATGTTTTCTTCATCATCATCGGAGTCATCATCTTCAATCCTTTTAGAGTTCTTTCCTTTGGAGATCTCGGACTTGAAGGCTAGTGTCTTTCTTTTGCCTTGATCTTCTTCAGCCGTCAATCTTCTCAAGTCAAGTTCATGCTCACGGAGTTTCCCAAACAAGATTGGCATAGACATTTGAGTAAGATTTTGAGACTCAGAGATGGCAGTCACTTTTGGTTGCCAAGACCTGTCCAATGATTTCAAGATTTTTACATTTAATTCATCAGTATCAAAAGTCTTACCCAACCCTGTCAAGTGGTTCACTATGTGAATGAATCGCTTTTGGACATCAGAAATTGTTTCTCCAGGTTGCATTCTGAACATCTCATACTCCTGAATGAGAGTGTTCTTCCTTGCACGTTTCACGTCCTCTGTTCCTTCATGTGTGACTCTGAGAACCTCCCACATTTCTTGTGCTGTCTTACAAACTGAAATTCTATAAAACTCATCAAGTACAACAGCAGATGAAATAATGTTGCGAGCCTTAATATCAAATTGAGCTCTTCTATTTTCCTCTGGAGTCCAGTTAAAGTATGGTTTTTCTACTTCTACACCATCAATAGTTCTTTTTGGAATATAGGGACCATTTAGTACAGCTTCCCAGATGCCTCTGTCAACAGACCCCATAAAAATTTCCATTCTGACTTTCCAGAATGCATAGTTATCACCAGTAAAGAGTGGTGGTCTGTTGATGGAAGCACCCTCGGCATATACTTGAGTTTGATGACCGACCATTTTCGAAAAGATTTGAAAAAATATCAAAGCAAGCTCTGATACCAATTGTTGGAACAATCGGTACCGTTATAGAATTTTGCACAGCGGAATAACTTATAAAGCGGAAAGCGTGTTCAGTCAAACTCTTAATAAGATGGTCAGTTTTATAAATTTAATTTACTTAGAGACAAATTTCCAAACAGTTGATGTGTATAAAACAGTAAAGAGTATAGAGAGCAAGAAAATTCAACACAGAATTTTTATCCTGGTTCGATTCAAAAGAATCTACGTCCAGTTGTTAATCACTATAAAAAGTGATTAACGTTTTCACTAAAAATAGTTTCACAAGTTTACAATAGAGTGAATGAAACAGAAAACAGATAAAACCTTCCTTCGAACGAACGAACCGGAAGAACAGAAACTTTGCCAACTTGAAGAGAACCGCTCCGACCTTTGACCCACAAAGCGCGAGCTTCTCCTTTTCACAAGACCAGGCAATGTAATGAACAAGCTTTTGGAACTTCCTCAGATCACACTGTATTCTCAAAAGCTTTTTGTTCAACTGTTGTTTTCTAATTTCACCAAAACAAAATATATAGCCAAGTACACTGAATGCCAAAGGTCAACTCCCAACTGCCATGAATAATCGATTATTGTAAGTGATAATCGATTATTCAAGTCCGTTACAGGGTTTTCAAAAAGTGATAATCGATTATATGAAGTGATAATCGATTATTCCTGTATGACTCTGTGATAATCGATTATTGCTATTCTATAATCGATTATTGAAGATAAAAATGCAAGCTTACAAGGTTTACAAGAATTTCCTACTACATTTAATTTCTACAAATTGCTTTTAACTAATTTTAATATCTTCTTCAACTAAACATCTTGTAGCATCATCAAAACAAATTTCTTCAAGATTTACCAATACTCCTTATTGGTAACACATGAAAGTCAAAACTGATTGTTATGTTCAAAATATTGTTTGTGTTGTAAATTTTGAAGAGAATTAAAATATTTGGTCTTTAGCTCAATTGAGTTAAACTGTTTATGCGTTTTGTCTAGGGTTGAGACAAGAAGTGGTTAAAACTCTTAGACCAAAAGTGGTTAAAATACTTGGACCAAAAGTGGTTAAAATACTTGAACTAGAAGTGGTTAGAATACTTGTAAACCAGGAGTGGTTGAACTCGGACTAGTCGTGTTGACTAGGTGAACCAAAAGTGGTAAGAATACTCGTTGTAAACCTGGAGAGGTAAAACTCATGTAATCTTGTTAAAAGATTAATAGTTCTTAAGGGAGAATTGAACGTAGTTTAGGTCGAGTGAACTAGTATAAAATTTGTGCTTTACTACTTTACTCTTTGAAACGTTTTCCATTTACGCATTCTACAAAAATCATTGTATAAACATCTCATACAAATTATATCTTTTATAAATCATTAAAGGCTGCTTTGCGAAAGGTTTTCAAAAACACTATTCACCCCACTCTAGTATTTTTCTATAATTTCATTAACAAGATTTTTTGACTCCATTATTGTAGTGACCTTTGGTTGCCAATACCTGTTCAAGGATTTCAAAATTTTTATATTAAGTTTGTCAATATAAAAAAATTTACCTAACTTAGAGAGATGATTTACAATGTGGGTGAATCGCTTATGCAATTTGTAGATGGTTTTTGGAACATCTCATATTCTTCAATTAATGAGTTCTTCCTAGCACACTTCACATCATTTGTTCCTTCATGGGTTACCCTTAAAATTTATAACATTTCCTAAGCACTCGAATGGACAATATATACTATAAAACTCATCAAGGGTTAAGACAGATGAAATTATATTTCTAACCTTAACATCATATTGAGTCCTTCTATTTTTATTTGTAATCTAGTGTGAAACAAAATGACCATTTATAATAGCATCCAAATGCCTCTATCAACAGTTACTAAAAATATTTGTATTCTTACTTTTTAGAAATGATAATTTTCCACAACAAACAAATGAGGTATGTTAATTGAAGCCCCTCAACAAATATTTGATTTTGTGCAAATATTTTCAAAAAATTTAAATGACTATTAAAGCAAACTCTGATACCAATTGTTAGAATCATACTATGGAATAATTGCGTTTAGAAAAAATCAAGAGAGGGTAAATTAGTTTCTAAAATAAAACTGTGTTTTTTATTTTTATTTTTTCCTTTTAATAAACTGAATTTACAACTAAAATTGATTCCTTTTAAATAATAACAAGAAAAATAAAAAGCACAGGAAAGAGAGATTTGCTCAAATAAATTTATATTAGTTTGGATCAAAAGGAACCTACGTCTAGTTGTTAATGTTAATGTCTCTATAGTGGGACTACTCATTCACTAAAATAAACCATAACTTATAATCACGGAGATGAGATTTTAAGTTTAGAAAACACCTCTCTTAAAGACACAACAAAATAAACCATAACTTGTAATCACGGAGATGAGATTTTAAGTTTACGAAACATTTCTCTTAAAGATACAAGAGATAAACAACATCTCCCTTGAATCACACATGAAACACCTCCTTTGAGTCCCACAAAAAGATGAAGACACCTTTCTTGAATTACACAATAAATAAAGAACCATTTTCCTCAAATTTACACAAAATGAACACCTCCTTTGAATCACACAGAAAATAACAACTTATCCTAATAATAACAACAACACCAATCATACAAGAACTCACTTGGTAAAATTTATCACTTTGTCATACTAGATTTTTCAAAGCCTTTCCAATTAATTATTATTAAAGGCCTTTATGAAAAATAAAATTTTCTCTAGATGCCCCTGTTTGAGTTGTGTCTTTTTACTTTAACCTACTAATTTAAATAAAATATACAAATTACTTAAAATAATTTAATTGTACTTCTTTTGATTTATCTTTATACTATATTAACGTAAATATATTAATAATCGGTATATTTTTGTCTATGTATGTTTTATCTTAAATTAATATTTTCTCAAATATTTTATATTTATATGGAAAAGTTTTAAGAAATTTTAAATATGTAATTAAGTTACTTGTTTATTTTATGAAAAATATTTTCTTTCGTATTTAAAATTTAATTTAATTTCACAAATTTTAAAATTTTTATTATATTATCTTGTAAACAAATTAAAAAAAGATAAATTTTACTATATTAAAGTATAAAAAAGTGATTGTTATTTGTTAAATATAAAAGAACAGTAGGGTCCTGTTCTTTTGAGTGGATTTGAGAGGATGGATTTGAGGGGATTTGAGAGGATTTGAAGATAATTTTTTTTGTCGTTTATTTGAGTGAATTTGAAGGTAAATGAGAGTGAATTTGGAAATAATTTTTTTAATTTGTCATGTCAATACAATTCTATACTAATTCTCACAAAATTTATTTTCAAATTCACTATCATTTACCTCCAAATTCACACAAATAAACGACAAAAAAAATTATCTTCAAATCCTCTCAAATCCCCTCAAATCCATCCTCTCAAATCCACTCAAAAGAACAGGGCCTAGATGTTTAAACGGGTGTAAATACATTTCACTGAAAATATGAAAGACATGCTTATTTTAAAATTAGAAAAGAAAATGACAGTGAGATTGGGCTGCCCAAGTAGGTGTAATGTTTTCCAATTTTTTTTCATAAAAAATATAAATTTATTGTAGAGGTATTTAAGCCGAAACAAAATATACCGTTAAAAATACAACATTGATTTGTGAAAACACATAAGGCCTCACCCACAAGCTGACGCGCAGCAGAGAAGAGCACATACAGTACTGTCTCACATCCAGAAGACTCTTCCTCCTCCGTCAGTAAGCACCATTTCTCTTGCCATATACTTGTGTTGATTTTCCCCTCTGTTACCAAATATGAAAATAATAATCTTAGTCTTAATTTATCATTAATGCATATTATTATTATTATTATTATTATTATAAATACCAGAGTGTATATTCAGCTTCCAGATTCAGACTTTCATTTCTGCAGTCATTCGTTCACTGCTAAACAGTTCTCCAATTAATCATAGTATCCGATTCGCCTTTTCTAATAACCTGCTACCATGGCGGCCGTCGGAGCCTGTCCCTTTCCTACTGTGCTCTTCAGCCCTCTGTCAGTTGGAAAACTGAACTCCAACCAGATCTCGATTGTGACTCCCCGCCTCGCCGTGTCAGCAGACCAGATTCTAGTATCTACAGGGGAAAGCCTCAGTGCGGTGGAGAAAAAGAAAGAGAAGAAAGTTCTAGAAGAGAAGGAGAAGCGACGGATAAACGGTTGGAACGAATATTTGGAACAATCGAAGGAATTGATCAAACCAGACGGTGGACCGCCGCGGTGGTTTTCGCCGTTGGAGTGCGCTTCCCATTTGGACAATTCTCCTCTTCTGCTCTTTTTGCCAGGTCAGTACTTTTCTCTCTCTTAAATATTTTACTATTTTCCTTTTTAGTATTTTTTTCTCTTGCATTTGAATTGTTTTTACTTGCCTGTTTGGTTTAATTAGATGTGTTTTGCTTTTTGCCCCCTCACCTTTTAGTTGCGCCCCACTTTTGCTTTGCAAGTTTGCTTTTTTAAATGGCACATTTGTCACACAATCGCACATTTTGTCACGCATGTGTGATACCATCACCGTGTTTCTATCTATGTGATTTTATAATTTAGGAAAATGTAATTGGTAGAAATATTATTTGTTGCAGAATATTATTTCTTACATATGTTATATCCAAGCAATGCACGGCCGGGATTTTAAAATTAATAAAATTTATTTAATTCATGAAAATGTTATATTACATCAATTAAAATAAAATAAAATAAATGCTACAAGATAAAACATATTTTTTCGTGGAAATATAAATTATCTATTCTTTTAACACTGGAATAAACTCTGTCCAGTTAGAAAAAGACAATTTTGTGTGAATAAATATATTACTATTCTTCCATATAATTTTTTAACAAGCTAAGAATAACATTATGTTTTTTGTTTTTATTGAATTGAAATCGGATCATTAATTAACAGATGAAACAGTTCGAATTGGATTGAATGTCTGTTGTCCCTGATCTATTATTACAACATTATATTGATATTTTGCAATTTTTTATAAGTTTTTTATTATAATTATTTATTATTTTTAATTATATAGATTTATAATTTCATCGTTTTAAATATTAAAATGTTATATTGAATGATTTAAAATTTTAATTTACTTTTTCTAAATTATATATTTTAATTTTTAACTATTATTTATATAATAATATTTAAGTAATTAGATGAATGTTTTATTTTTTTATTGTAAAAAACTAAATTGAGTCAATTTATTTTTATTGTATTATAACAAATATATAAACTAAATTATAAAAAAAAATCAATTTACTAATCTATCAATTATATATCAACTTGTAGAACGTGCTGATTCAGGTATAAAAATTTTGTTTTACTAAATTTTTAGCTCAACCTGTGTGCAATTCGTACAAGGATCAGGTTATAAAATTTTTATTTTACTAAATTTTTAGGTCAACCTGTGCACGATTTATATAAGCAGGATAGTTTTCATAAAAATGTATTTAAGTTGACATATAGATGGTTGGGTATGTATATCTCATATACATTTTTTGAACACAGGAAAAGGAGGATGCTCTGACAGAAAATATAATGATTAATTATGACTTAGTTTACTTTTTATATTTTGTAAAGATAATTGCTCACTTTAAAAATTTGAATAAAAATTATATATTTCAAAAGAAAAGGTAAAAAAATTAAAAAATATTAATTTTCTTTAAAAATATTGTGTCACTAGTATGTCACCTTCGGAAAACACGACACAGATAGCACCTCCTATTACTTTTCTGGATTTTCCTTTTACGGAACTGTCCTATAACACTTCTGGTAACACCATTCCTAAAGCATATTTATGGACTCTGAATTTTGGTAACCTCAACTTTACCATTTCAAAACACCACCACGGCCACGAGCTCCAGTATCTGTTCCCGACCTCAGTGGCTTCCAAACACCATCACAAGTTCCACCACCCTAACTGGAATAATTCCCTTCCAAGTTTCAGTTACTGGAACAACACAATCTTTCATGGAAGACAATGTTTTAAATAAAAATTAAAGGGGTAAAACTGGAATTACACAAAAAAATTTTATAGACAGTGTAATGACCTCCTTGCAATTTGTGATAAGGTTTTACTTTTCTGACTAGCTGCTACTATTCCACTGGTCCATATTAAATAAAGGTAACATGATCTGATCAAGACTTCGAAGGACTGGACAAAAATAAATATAGCCTCGAAAGGTGTACATGAAGGGATGTAAGACTAAATCACATGTTCACTCTTCCTGAATTAAGTTAAAGGCTAATTAACTCCTTTTGATTAATTTTATGATGATTGAAAAACTTTACTACTTTAATAGGTTGAGTTATTGCATTTTAAAATACAAAAGATTTATATATTTTACAAAATTTTAAATTAGAAATGATAATTTCAAATGTCAAATGTACTATAAATAATTTTTATTATAAATGATTTTTATAATAAATAAATACCCAAAAAATTAAAGATTACATGAGAGAACACTATATAATTTAAATTAAAAGAACATATCAACCCCTGTGACAGTATAGGTGGAGCTCATTTATATTTGAAAAAGTATAAAATCCTGTTTAATTTTAAAATCGTGTTTTAAAATTCAACTTACGAATTTTTTAAATTTATTTAAATGTTTTGAAAAATTGTCTTCAAGGGACAAAAACATTACTCTTTAGCTCTTTTTATCTTACTAAAAATGACCAAGTTAAGGCCTAAATTTAATGAGGTGGACCTAAGTAAGTGACGGACTCCTTGACATTAGGATGAAAGAAAATAAAATATGATGAAAAATACTTGTGAAGATGCAACATGTGATCTGGTTTCTTTATTTATTTCTGATTTGGTGTAAACTGCTTCTCTTGCTGCTTTTATCTCTACCTAATTGCAAATCATGTAGTCTTTTTGTATGCTCCAATAGTTTATTTTGGCTATTTTTTTTTAATTGAAAGTCTTGTGGTCAACGAAATTAAAATTTACTGCTGTAACATGATTTCTTTCAGTTATACTGTTTACAACTTTTCCTTTCAAATAGCAAGGGAGGATTAACCTTGACATTTGAAATGTAGTTTACACTTCTCATTTATCTTAATTATATAAATTGTTTTAACCTTAAATTATTCATATTTCTTTCACTTTGTTCTCTAACAAAAGAAAAAAAAAGAGAATTGAATTTGCATAGTATAAAAAGTTTGGATTAGCTCTTGTAATAAAAAATATAAGGGTGTAATTTTTCTATATTTTTATAAAATTACTGTTAATAATTTATGAACATAATTTGCAGCTATTTAGTAAGTTTTAGTTGTTTCTGGAAAATTGTCATCGAACTATCTATTTTATATTTAAAAATATTACTAAAATCACAGACATTCTTTATATTCAACTTCTAATATACAACTTTAAAAAATTAGTTTATTTTTTTGTAGTATGTAACTTATTTTCAATTTTCAATCTATGCTTCTACATCTTGAGATCTTATTTTCCTTGAGTAATTATCTTTTGTTCTAGTCCTTCTCTCATGGTTTATTTTATTTTCACTTCAAGTCTTTGTGGGTGTAATACTGTGTTAGAATTTATGTCATCCATGGTAGAGATTATGATAATAAGCTATTAAGCTCTCAAACACCATTTTGAATCATTCCAATAAAGTTTATTGGACCTATCAAGTTCTCCGTGCATGCATGTGTTACAAAAGCTAATGCTTAATATTATAAGTTATTTAGTGATTGCACTATGCTTCAAAAGAAATAATGTGTTTTATGTTTTAATTTTTATCTATCAAACATCTAATAATTTATAGTTATAGTTCTTATTTTTCGGATTTAGAAGTGTCATGATATTTTTTTTACAGAATTATTTGATATATTTTATTATTTAATATATATATATATATATATATATATATATATATATATATATATATATATATATATATATATAAATATAATGAGATATACTATTATGCACACTTTATGTCTATATTTTTAAATTATAATGTCCATGCGTTCATGTCATGATTTCATACAAGGTTACTTATAAACTTGTGTAAAGCATTCCAATTTTTTCAGGGATCGATGGGGTGGGACTTGGACTTATTTCACATCATCAGAAGCTGGGAAGGTTTGTGTTCATTTAATGTTAAGGCCTAATTGCACGCACCAAATTGTTATTTTAGGAATGCACTTTTTAAGTGATAAGATGAATTTGAAGGAAAAGGTTATTAATTGATATGTGAGAAATACTCTTTTCGTTTCTTTTTCTTCAACGAAGGATTTTTGATATATGGTGCTTGCATATTCCGGTCGCGGATCGAACATCATTTACAGGTACACTTTTTTCCTCTGTACCTCATTATACTATTCCGTGCTCAAATTGAACTCTCTGCCTCTAACCATAAGTTTTTTCTGCTGTTTCTGTCGTACTTTCGGAAGATGCTTGAGAGTATGTTGGTTGTGTTGAAAATATGTTTCTTCTTACGTTTTTAGAAATAATGATGTATTATAATTTATGTTATGTATACTTCCCTCTTGCAGACATTGTGAAAATAGTCGAGAGAACAGTTAAGTCAGAATATCAACAGTCACCTAACAGACCCATATATCTTGTTGGAGAATCTTTAGGAGCATGCGTTGCGCTGGCTGTTGCAGCTCTTAATCCTGATATTGATCTTGTACTAATTTTGGCAAACCCAGGTAGCTTTAATTAACGTAGATAAGGTTTATTCTCTTGGATTTTATTTTTCAGCACCATAAACATGAGTTCAAGAAAGATTTTAACTTTAGAGAATCTCTAGTAGCCGCTATGAACTACTAATTCAAAGTTGTATAAGTACTAAAGATGGACAAAACTTGATCTCACCTTCCCCACCCAATTTGGCAGCTACTTCATTCAGCAGGTCAAACTTGCAACTTCTAACACCATTATTGGAAGCTTTACCTGATCCACTCTCCCCTGGCCTGCCTAACATTCTCAGAACGATGGCAGGTTTGTCTATCTTGTTATGAAGGCTGTGCTTTTTTTCTTTCTTTATGCACTATTTTCCAATGATTAATGTCTTGAAATACTTGCGTCGTTCCGCAACCCAACAAAATCTGTGTATCCTTATTTTAAGAAAATAAATCTTATTTTGTGCAGCTTCTAAGAAAACTTTTGAGAAATACGCTATTTTTTTTCCTCTGATAAAAGCTACCCTAAACATGGACTACATGTAAGACAATGCACTATATATAAGATAATAAATGCTATAAGAAAAAGAAACTACTCTTGAAACAAAACCTGATGCTGGGAACCTATGAAAGATTCCATTTGTAGGTTGTTTATATTATCAGGCAGTTATCTAAGTCTCAGCAGTGAGTAATTTTTGCTTAGTCAGTTATAGGTCTCTGCTTTCTTCAATGGTTCAAATCGTAAACATAATTCCATTCAATGTTTTTATCCTCGAATTTTTCAATGAGAAATATCCATGCGTTTCGTGTCATATACGTATAATTTCGTATTCTTTCCATGTATCTTTTGTAGCATATGTGTTCCCTTGTTTTATGTCCGACTCGGTGGATCTATTACATTTTCGTCTTTGACCATATAAATGTTTCAAGTCTTTGAATCTTTGTCATTTCCCCCCTTCTACCCCTTTCATGATTTGATATTTAATTGGTGCCTAGTAAAACGGGATTTTCCCATTTTTGTTGCTTATGCTTATATTCCCTGAATTTTCCTGAATCATAGTTCATTAGATAATTAAAATATTAAATCATCAGGTACTTGCATCAATTTCATAAGGTAAGTTTTCTAGTTATTGATCCTTACATACTGAAAATATCTATTATAATTCATGGATCAAGGATATACTACCTTTCTTTTACCAAAGAAAGTGATGCCATTTTCCATTTATGTCATCAACATTTCTGGTAACATTAGGTGAATCTCTGAGGAGGATGTTGGATAATGTGGTCCAAGGGCTTCCTCTACAAAATACGACTAAAGAGCTAGTGAAGGATTTAACTACTTTCTCATTATCTTTGCCTGTAAGGTTCATTTGGTTTCGTTCAAAAATAGAGTTTTATTTTTGGTGCTTTTTGTTTATGCTTTGAATAAGTAAGCACTATGAGAAAAAAAGGACAAATTGGCAATGCATGAGGCATATTCTAGAAGAAATATGAAATGAAAATTGGATAGCTTATTTTGTTTCTTTCTTGCAAAAAAACTTCTTAAAAGTGGAATATGCTGGACTTTTGAAGGGCGTGGATTGACATGACTGAATTTTCTTTACTTTAGCTTCTTGCCGTTAAGGTTGGTTTTTGAGCTTTCTCATCATTTACCTTTAATATTGAAAATCTTTTATTGATTAATTCTCAGGTTCTTGCTGACATATTACCAAAAGAAACACTTGAGTGGAAACTACAGATGCTTAAGTCAGCTTCTGCTTACGCCCAATCACGCCTTTATGCTATCAAGGCTCAGACTTTGATTCTTTGCAGGTTCATTCTCTTTGCCATTGTGCATACTTTGACTGTGAAAACATGGACTAATAAGTGTTTCATTAATTTGGTTAAAAAAAGTGTTTCATTAACTTTTCAAATCCCACTGGAGGTGAATTACATCACACAGTTAGACTCAATGTAGGGAATCTGTAAAGGGAAGAATCTCATAATCTATAAACCAGATCCTGATCAGTTGCTATGGGTAAACTTAGAGAACAAATGAAAGATAAAAGCTTAAATGGTCAAAATAAATGTTTTTATCTGAAAACAAAATTAAATTATTATGAACATTAAATTATCATGAACCTAATGGGATTTCCCATTACTAATAGCAATTCTTTCTATCTAATTTGTGTTCTTGTTGAATTGAATAATGAATTTCCTGAGCGGATGGTAACTGTATGAAGTGAATTGAATTTTAATAATTAATCTCACTGAATTTCCTGACTGAATTGAATAATTAATCTCACTGAATATCTGATGCACCTAGCATATTTTCAAGTGTATGAAGTGAAACTTACTTTGTGATTTGCCCTTCTAGTGGAAATGATCAGTTACTACCTAGTCATCAGGAAGGGGAAAGATTACTCAATTTACTGCCTAAATCTAAATGCGAGCTTCGTAAATTTGATGACAGTGGCCATTTCCTATTCCTGGTATGGATTTCTCCGTTTATACATTTCTTCAAGCCTGTGTGCTTGTCTTTGCACTCAGGCATGCATCAGGATTCTTTACATCTGGTGGGAGAAAAACGATATTAAACCCTAATATTTAACTGTGTCCACCACTGCTATCAGGAAGGTAGCGTTGACCTGGTAACGATAATCAAGGGCACTTCATACTACCGCCGTGGCAAGCATCATGACTATGCATCAGATTTTATACCGCCAACACCTGATGAAGCCAGAAAAATAATAGAATCGAACAGGTAAAAACAAGAGGATTAATTTGAGCATACAAACCATCAATTAAGAACCACAAGAGACTTGGTAGTATATATTGTAAAGATAGTAGATTGAAAGGAGAGATCAGCCGTGATCCGTTGCTAGATAAGTAGATATCAATAACTATATATGTGTATCTATCTGGCAATTTAGCTTTTCTCGGTTTGATTGTCTGATTGTAGTGTAACCAAACTAGTTATAACCTTGACACGTTTCACTTTTAATGTTTCCAGTTTGTTTAACCTTGTCGCAAGTGCTGTAATGCTCTCAACCTTGGAGGACGGGACGATTGTAAAAGGCCTTGCTGGAATTCCCTTAGAGGGGCCTGTTTTGTTTGTTGGGTACCACATGCTCCTCGGATTAGAAAAAATTCCCCTGGTTTCTCGAATTTTTTTGGAAAGAAATATACTTATACGTGGGATAGCTCATCCCATGATGTTTATGAGATCTAATACTGGAAAAATGCCAGAGATATCTTCTTATGACAACTTCAGAATTATGGGTGCTGTCCCTGTAGCACCAGCTAACTTCTTCAAGCTTTTTTCTTCTAAAGCCCATATGCTATTATATCCTGGAGGGATGCGCGAGGCGCTTCATAGGAAGGTAAAGCCTTTTATCTTTCACATGGAACTAGGATTTACTCGTTTGACTACTTCTAAGGTCTTTAACTTGTTTATACCATTTGGGACATGAATGCAAAATGCTAGGCCATATATTTTTAAAGGTGCATATGAAACTTGCACGAATTATCAGATGTCACTATATTCATTTAAGTAAAAAAAGAGAAAAGGGAAATTGAATGAAGTCTAGTGGATTGTTGACATGCTGGAAAAGTATTTGTGTTCCATATACGCCAGGTTATTTCCACGTAAGCAAAAACACATACTTCCAAGTCTTACTTTCCCTATATCATCATAAAATTACTCCACTAGTTTTACTGTGAGGTGATATATAGTACTCTTCTAAGAGTTTTTATTCAAATGCTTGGCATTCATTTTCCCAATGTTGTATGACAAGTGCGTTGTTCTGAGGTTGAACAGTGTTGAAGTATAAGAAGTTGGGCTATCTTTCAAGGTTCAAACAAATAAGGCATTAAAAATGAAAGGATATGCGAATTTTATCATTCTCATGTCTGTTCCCATTTGGAAACAATTTTATGTGAGAAATAATCTCTTTTTCAAGAGGCCTGCCAGGAAGCTGCTAAAGGGGTGAAAATGTGATATATTTTGGTTTGGATATATTTGTTAGGAATCTAAGTGTGAATATAAGTCTCATTTATATATATATATATATATATATATATATATATATATATATATATATATATATATATATATATATAAATATATATATAAAAGGAAGATGACCCATAAATTTATTGTCTTAATGTTTTAGGTTAAAAATAGTATCAATTCTTTATATAATAAGCTCATGTCTCATTGTTATTGTCTCTTTTTGGTAAGTCCACTTCAAAGGACCCATCAATATATATATATATATATATATATATATATATATATATATATATATATATATATATATATATAAAAGGAAGATGATCCATAAACTTATTGTCTTAAAGTTTTAGGTTAAAAGTAGTATCAATTCTTTATATAGTAAGCTCATGTCTCCTTGTTATTGTCTCTTTTTGGTGAAGTCCACTTCAAAGGACCCATCAATATTTTAGGCTCGCTTTATCTGTGTTAATGCTTAGAAATATACCGACTTGTTTAAAGTCTCCAGCATTGTAATAATTCTCAGGGTGAAGAATACAAGTTATTCTGGCCTGAACAATCTGAGTTTGTCAGGATGGCGGCAAGATTTGGAGCCAAAATTGTACCATTTGGAGCAGTTGGAGAAGATGACCTTGGCCAAGTAAGTGTTGGTCTTTTTCTGAACCAATCCTTTTCCTTTACGAAGTGCTTAAAACTGCTTGCATCAGTGAAATCGTGATCTACTGTTTTTCAGGAAAACAAAATTCTACTGAACTTCTCATATCTACAAACTTCTCTCTGTAAAATTTAGGATTTAATCTTGGTTCACTCTGAGTGAAATGTGTTCTTTTCACTGTCATCCAAGTCTTACCATATCGCTAATGAATTTTAAGTTTGCAAGTAGTTATTAGCATATACATCTCATGTTAATACCACTTCGCTAAAGGTTAGCTACGGACTAAAGTAACATAACACTATTATTCTTATGCATGAATGTGGATATGCCTTGGACCTGGAATTACCATAACACATCATGTCACATTGGCCTTTACAGGTAGTATTTGATTATGATGACTTGGTGAAGATTCCGTACTTTAGGACTGAAATAGAAAGTCTCACAAGTGAGGTTACGCAATTGAGGTATCTTGTTTGTTGTGTGTTTTACCATGTTAAACACTGATACATACATCCTCGTTGTCCTTTCCATCTGCTGTATATGTATACACATACGTCATTATATTAATATATCCCTTACAAATTGGAAATCTAGGGGTGATGTTGGTGGTGAGGTGGCAAATCAGCAAGTGCATATGCCGTTGATTTTGCCTAAAGTTCCAGGGCGGTTCTACTATTATTTTGGAAAACCATTTGAAACGAAAGGTAGGCCTAGTTCATATTTACATCTCGGAATGTCCATGACATGCTTTTTACCTTCTTTAATTAATGAGATATTATTTGACAGGGAGGAAACAAGAACTCAGAGATAAGGAGAAAGCTCATGAGTTTTATTTACAAGTGAAATCCGAGGTAGAGAGATGTATTGCTTATTTGAAGTTGAAAAGAGAAAGCGATCCCTATAGAAGTATAGGACCTCGGCTGTTATACCAAGTTACTCATGGTTTTGAATCTGAAGTTCCAACATTTGAAATTTGATTGTCCTGCACCCATAAAAAGGTAATTTTATAATTGGTTTAGACAGGGCATTGCATTCCTTGGGTTGGAAGCAAACTTTGGATACTGCCAGTAGTTTCAGTAATTGTTTACTGGCCATAAGGCACAATTCTCGGAGAAACATTGTAGTAGTACATTTTTTTCAAAGTTTAAATCAATAAGTGATAATTGCTAATAGCTAGTGATTGGGAAAGGATAACAACTAGTCAAGTTTTATTTAAAAGGCATTTTTCTTTTGTTTGTGTTGGCTACTGGCAATTGGGTTGAACAACAAAAAGCTCAACAGTCTTCATGGAAGTATGGACAAAAAGTGAGCAACGAAGAGTAAACAAAACTGGATGGAGCTCAGGTTCAAGAAGTCTTCAAGCCGATTTGCAACAGTTTCTTTCCTGAATCTCCATGACTTTCTTCCTGCAACCCCATAAGATTTATTTTCCATTGTCTCTGAATTGTAGAATTTGAAAATCATTTCTTATTAGAAAAATAGTTTTTAAGTATACAATTCAAAAGTCAAAAGTAACTTCTGGATCCAGAAGACCAAAGAATTTTTTTTTCTCAAAAGCTTGATTTTTAATTACATAATCTGAATGTCATTTGGCTTTTTGGATTCCACTATTTGAAATTCATTTTTCATTTCTAGATTGTGCAATCCAAATTTTTTTAAAGAGAAAAAAATTGACTTTCAGATTGTATAATGAACAAAGGGCAAAATGGACAAAAATTTATGGGTTGTAGGAAGAAAGATATGGTTGCATGTTTTCCACTTACACTTTTCCTTCCCATAATTTTTACTTATATCCTACTATATTTTTAAAAAACCATTTGAGCTTTTGTCAAAGTAACTTAGATTATCTATTCTAGAAACCTTTCAATTGTGTTTGTATGGATGAAGTTAGTAATGGGAGTAAGAAGAAAAAGGTCTCCTCTCGGTCTTGGTTGTGAGGAGAATTATGGGCCATTGGTTTGTAACAATTGACTTTCTTCTTACACCTCAAACTTTATATATATATATATATATATATATATATATATATATATATATATATATATATATATATATATATATAATATTAGAAAGGTAATGTAACGAATTTTAAAATTTTATTAATAAATCCAATAAATTTAGAAACTTATCGAATTTTAAAATCTAATTTAGAAAATTCATCGAATTTTGAATTTTGATTTAGTCATTGAATTTTGAAATTTAATTACACGTTCTTTTGGATTTCAAAATTTAAGTTGAATTTGTTTTTAAATTTGTCTTGGTTGTTTTGTTTTATGAATTTCTTGATTTTAATTAGAAGTATTGGTCACATTTTTGACATGGAGAGATCACTAAAGACTTGTGGCACAATTGAAAAAAAATCTAATAACTAAAGTTTTCACTATAGTGAATGTCTTTAAACTCATTTATTTTCTTACTTGATCAATAAATGTCATATTTATGAAGCAAGTGAAAGAAAGTAGACATAAGGGGGAAATGACCACTAAAGCAATAAAAGTGATACACAAGGGCGAAAGGATCACTAAAGCAATACAAGTGATATTAAGGGCACTTTAAGAAGTTGTATCATAACCTATAAACTTTCTTATAAGTGGAATATTCATTCACAACTCTGATTTATTAAAGTGTTTTTGATGTGGAAGGTCACATATAAAGAATGATTATACATAATAACTTAGGTGTTTTTGTTGATGAAAGCTAGGGTTCTCGATTAATTTTTGTTGATCCAAGTTGTAGAAGACCATCAGCGCCTAAATCAAGCCTATCTTAAAAGGAAACAATGAAGTGAAATTGAAGATTCAAAGAAAGGTGTTTAATATTAATTGACCACATAATAGTCATTTAAAACTTTATGAAAACTTTTGTTTAATATTGATTAACAATGGAATTCAAGAACATGTTGTTACTAAACACACACGTTTTAATCGATTGAAATAACCAAATAATTGATTAAAATTATGATTGATTACTTAATTATTTTCGTGAAGCAAGTTGTGTAAAACATTATCAATTTATTTTATCAAAGATTGATCAAGATTATATTAGAATGTTAGATTAATTGATTATTCATTCAATAACATTTAAGTTTGTCACGTGATTCACCTTATTAAATTTCTTAATATAAAGATGAAGAAATTACAAATTGATAAAAACTAGAATAACACTGCAAAAGAAATTTTATACTTTTTCACTCATAAGAGCTACATCTAGTTTAGCCAAACCAGCTTGAGCTTGGCTAACAACTATATCAAGAAATTACAAAAGTTCTTTACATACAAATTTTGGAAAAACCTATAAGAAGAAACATACCTAACAACAAGACACACTTTTGCAGACAACGAATCACACCAAATACACGAAACAACACACAAAACACATGATTAACAAAGCCTCGAGGATTAACTCTCCCTAGCTAATTAATAGATCTTTATCTAAGATCAAGATGGAGACAATCATAGCTCCACAACTCCTTGAACCAGTACACATTAATTCAACACCTCTGACTTTCTCTTGAAAAGTGTTTGATTATTTTGTAAAAAGCTTTTACAGAATAGGATTTACTTTTCAAATAGAAAAAAAGTTTTAAATATATATCCTATGCTAACTGACGTATTATGTTGATTAAAAATAACAATCAATTGTTTGATTTCACTAAACATAGTGAAATAAACTAATTTATTAGTTATTTTAGCTAATTTGATACGTTAATCACATATCTATGTATATAAGACATTTAACCTGCGAAACACTCTTTTTAACATATTAAATAACTCCTAGCACAAGCTACAAAAGCTAAACTAAGAAAGGACATGATTATAAACATCATCAAATTCTTCAAGCTTCATTGATTCCCTTAGACTACTAGAATAATATTAGAAAAATAATGAATTGAAGAAGATGTTTTGATGATGCCCAAATCAAGTTACAAGCATTCAAATGAAAGAAGATCAATTGAAGACTTGTATTGTATTGAAAAACTTTTGTAATAAGTGTAAAAATATAATACATGACTTAAGTATTTAGTAGTTTTTTATTCCATGTATCATTCATGTGTGAAATTGTAAAAAGAGTAAAAACGTACTGGAATAATCAATTATAACTAATTCTAATCGATCAGTGTTAATCGATTAACACAAGAAATAATTGATTATTACAACAAGGTCTGAAAACTCAAAATGACTTTGGAATGAGGCTTAAATGCTTACTTCGTCCCCATGTTAAGAGGTGAATTTCTATTTAGTACCCGGTTTTAAAAATAAAACATTGGGTCCCTATGTTATGAAAAGTGTATAAATAAGTCCTATCCGTTAAGTTTACAGTAACGGTGTTAACTCCATGCTGATGTGGCATACTTTTTCTCTTCTCTCCTCTGTAGTCCAGCTTTTTGTCTCTCCAATTCAGCTTTTTCTCTCTCTTCCATATTAATGGTTTCCAATTTCTTTTTCTCTCTCTTTAGAGCAATTAATTCCTACCAATTGGTTTCCTTCCACCCTAAGTCTAGCAATACTAGAGCAATTCTTTAAGCTTCTCGGCACTGGACTCGTGAAACGATTGCCATAAACATTGAAGAACTGTAGCGAACTAGCAGAGCAAATTTGAGGAGGTAAATGGCCCGTGAAATCATTCTCAGCTAGTAACAAGGATTTCCAGTTGGTAATGTCATTCAAGCCTAGTGGAATGTTGCCATTAAGTTTGTTACTGGACAATTCCAAAACGGTGAGCTTTTCCAAATTCCAACTGTATCAGGAATTGGTCCAGAGAGTTTGTTTGCTTGGAGACTAAGGGCATCCAAATTGATCAAATTACCTATAGAGGAAGGAATTGATCTAGAAAGATTATTAAAGCCTAAATATAACATGGTGAGCTTTGTCAAGTTTCCAATGGTGAAAGGAATGAGACCGGAAAATTGATTGATATCAAGTCCAAGTTGCTCTAAATTGGCCAGATTTTCTATGGAAGTTGGGATTGATCCATAAAGATTATTGGCATCAAGGAAGAGCAAGGTCAAGTTAGACATGCTCCACATGGAGGATGGGATTTTCCCAGATATTAGGGAGTTATTAGAAAGGTAAAGTTGATTTAAACTGCTTATGTTACCTATTGTTTCAGGGATGGTACCGGAAAAAGAGTTTCTTGACAAATAAATAAGTTTAAGGTTTGTCAACATTCCAATTTCTTGAGGAATGGAACCAAAAAGGTTACAATCTCCCATACCCAGATATTGCAACTTGTGCAACTTTCCAATCCTAGGAGGAATGGTGCTGGAAAAATTGTTGCCACCTAAATCTAGAAATGACAGATTGGACAAGTTTCCTATGGAATTAGGAAGCTCTCCACTTAGGTGACACAAGGAAAGATCAAGACTATGTAAACTCCCCAGTGTCTACATTTCTTGAGGAGTTTACCGCTTCAACAACCTCTAGCCGACATCGTCGCGTCCTCAAGGAATCCGGTGACTCTGATGTTGTTGAAGAGTCTCCGATCGACATTCACCCTGCAGTCAAAAGCACCACCGGGAGCGCCCTTCGCATGCGAGAAAATCGCAACGCCACGACACCGACGAAGGGTCTCCATCATCGCCAAGGAGGGTTTCCGTTAGCATCACAATCGAGATCGCCACAACACTACCGCTCCCTCGCCGCATCGCCGCCGGGATTCTTCTTCGTCGTCATTGTACAACCTGCAATCACAAAACAGCGAGCCCCTATGGCAGCCATTGACACCATCTGGAGGTTTCCTGTCAATACAGCTCTTGGAGGAAGAAAATTGGAAGGTGTAGATTGGGGATGGAGAAGAAGCAGATCTAGATGAGATTGGAAGAGAGAGAAAAAGTTGAACTGGAGAGAGAAAAAGCTGCACAACAGAGAGGAAAGAAGAGAAAAAGTACGCCACGTTAGCATGGAGTTAACGTCGTTATTGTGAACTTAACGGACATGACCTTATTCATACAATTTTCATAACATAGGGACCCAATGTCTTCATTTTTAAAACCGGGTACTAAACAAAAATTCACCTCTTAACATGGGGACGAAGTAAGCATTTAAGCCTTGGAATAATCGATTACCAGGGGCTGTAATCGATTAATGCTAATTGATTAGCACTTAAAATAACTGATTATCACTTTTAGCCGTTAGAGTTTTTAGCTGATGGTCTGTTATTTTTTTTCCTTTAGTGTGTAATCGATTACCAACCGTGGATAATCAATTATTAAAGTCAGAAAGGCTGGAAACGAAAATTTAGAGGTGCTCATTGCTTGAGTGATGGCAACTCCTTTAGGACTTTCCATCCAAAGAAGAAACAACTTAAACTAAGACTAAAGAAAGTGAGGTAGAATAAGGATTTCTAAAGTTCTTTCCTTATCTAAGTCTTAGATGGATTTACTTTGCTAAATAATATTTGTATTGTTTTGTAGGCCTCAAATAAAGATTGAAGACCATAAAAAATCAACCAAAGAAGCTTGGAGAGCCAAAGGAGGCAAAGGAATCAAAGAAGGGATGAAAAAGGGTGTTTTTCGGATTGAACCTAATAGCTTCCGGATTGGAAATGCATGTAAATTTAGCTTCCAGATTGGAAATGCGCCCCGCCATCTGCTACTCGCGCCCAGCCAAAACGCACCAGAATTCAGCATTTTAAACACGTTTTTAATGTGTTTTCTGTGAGACTTGCGGCCCAAGCCCTGAAGCGTCTCAAGCACACTTCCTTTTTATATTGTAGAAGCTTGCAAAGCAAGATTTAGAGCTCTCCCTTCACCTATAAAAGAGAGATGCATCTCCTTTGTAAAATCAACTTTGAAATGATAAAGACATGCTGTTGATTTTACTCTAGGCTTATCTTCAGAGTTCAACCTATCTTGTGCTTATTTAGCACTCCTTCCTCTAGCTTCCTTCCCCTTTGGAAGGCCTTCTGAAGTTGAGAAACCTTACACACTCACCAAACCTCACTGAATCATTTCACAAACACTTGGCGTGCACCAGAAACATCCTTAATTTCTCCATTTTGCTGCGTCCATTCTGAATCGTGGAGCACTCTCGCTTGAAGTGTGGAGCCTCTTCCATCATTTGGCATCAAGAGCCAGGTCGTCCACGCGTGTCTACAAGAGCTAAGTTGCTCTTATATTCATTTTTTTCACTTTCTTGTTGTGTTGTTCCATTTTTGTCACTGTTTTACATTTTTTTTCACTTCTGTTCTTGCTGTAATTCGTGTTTGTTGTGTTGTTCGTTTACTTCATTCATTCTTTAAGTGTTTGTTGATCATTTTAATGGGTGAACATCCATTGTTTGAATTCAATTCAGCCTTTAATTTCACTTTCCAGTTTTGTCATAGTCATGTGCCTTATGTGCAGTTTTTCTTTCTGTCCTGATGTCTTGAATCTGTTCTAGCTTAATTTTTCGTTTAAGTTTGAGTTCAAGAGTATTGATATCCATATATTGATCATGTAAAGCAATGAGACCAAGTTTAGCTTTAATCTTATGAGGTACAAGCCGCACCAAAAACGTTTTCAATTTTAAAAATCTGCATAATGAGTCATTTCTGGTTTAATGATATGCAATCTGTTTCTGTCCAGATTTTTTGCATCTAAAGCTTTGAACAAGTTTATTTGATGATGTGAAACATGTTCCAAGCAGTGCCAACCAGTATTAATCACTAGAATGCAAAAAGCATAGTTGAGTTCCTCAAAAATCTGGTTTCAAGTGCTGTCACAGTTTTTAATCAATCTTTTCACCGTGATTGATATCCTTGCATGTGTTTTAGGTCTTTAAACATCTCCTAGATAATATTCAACAGCTAGATCTAGTGAATTAGGACTTCCATAAGCTTTGTTTGTGCTGTCCAGTTTGATTCTAGTGTATATTTTAAATTCTGGTGAAAATTTTGGTTTAAAAGTGCTGCATAATTGGATACAACAGGGGTGATTTGATGAATCTGATTGTTTCAGTGCATTCTTACCATTAGTGCAAGTTTATTTTGTCATTTGGAACCTGTATGCACTAATCATTTGGTCAAATTTGAGCCATTATGCAAAATCACTTCCTAAACCATCAATTTTGCCTAAAATTGGAAGTGAACTAGTGATTTTCTGCTGTAGTGTGTTTCTTGGCTGTTTCAGTGTTTAAACACATCCAAATTGATGATTCAAAGTTGCTCAAAACATCAAATTATGTGTCCAAACGTGTTTGTGCAAAATCACCCTTTAAACCACCACATTTTGCCTAAAATTGGAAGTAGACCAGTGATTTTCTGATGTAGTCTTTTTCTTTGCTGTTTAAGTGATTGCACACCTTCAAATTGATGATATAAACTTGCTTGAATCATCACTTGAGCTGTTGAAACACTTCCAAGCATTTTTGGGTTTGAAACCACCATTTTCAAAGTCATTTTCTGGTGCAGTGTGCATTTTAAGTGCTGTTTGACAATTTCCAATCTTTAAAACTCATTTCTGGATTGGCAAGAGCTGGTATGATGTTTCCAAATGGAATTATATGATCAAAACAGTATAGAACATCCATAAAAAGCAAAAGAAAACCATGCAATCCAGTTTTGAACCCCAAAACCGAAAATTCCAAAATCTGCACTTCTTTGGGGACTTTCATCAAACAGTTGTGTTTTAATCAAACACCTTACTACACTACTTTTGGCTCTTCGTTTTTTACTTTTCTTGCGTGTTTAATCTGATTTAGTGCCTCTCCTAGGTTCCTTTTGTGTCCCTCTATTGATTCAAAGCTTAAAATCATTTGAAATCAACTTGTTTGGCCTCCATTTTGTGCCACAAAGTGTGTTACCCGAAATTCAAATCTGGTGCAGTGCAGATTTTTGCTGTGACTGGTTTGGTGTGTGGCAGGGTGCTGTGGCGTTTTGGTGAGACTTCCCAGGTCCAGAATCCTTGCTCCAAGGGGGTAGCATCCTAGGAAGTGGAAGGGTTGCTGAATTGGACAAGGAGGTAGCTCTCAAAGTGGCACTTTTGCTCATAAACTCAGCAGCGTTTCAACACTTTGCACCATAATTTTCCACCCAGTTTTGGCCAGCACCAATTCAGATTTTTCCAGCTCTTCATTTTGTAACATTTTAAGCTTTGTTTCAAAGAAACTTACCATTTTGTATCACGGAACCTTTGAGGTTTAATTGTTTTTCCATTTGCAACTTAAAGTGGCTTGGAGAAATACTTTTCAAGCAATTCCAAGTGCACATTTGAACATTGTAATAGCTTAGTTTCCACTTCTTAGTGTGAAAGTGTGTCAAGGGGCTCAAAGTGTCACTTGCACTTTCACTTAGGACCGTCTAGCATCTTTCATTTTTTGTTTGCTTTACTTTGTTTGTTTGACTTTTATGTTTTAAGTCTCCGTGATACATAGGAGCGCGTTTCATTAAGATAAACCTTCATTTGGTTTCTAGGTGCATTTCATTCTTGCATTCAAAAGTTTTTGAAAGATTTCTATCTAGAAACTAAGGTAAGAAACAACCAAAGACACTCTGGCTAGGAAGGACAAGGTTCTTAAGCTTGTCCATTTGTGACTCACCTCTCCTTCCTAGGAGCTATTTGGTTCATTTTACCTTTAGAATCTTTCTAGAAATCTTTCACAAAAATCTAAAAAGTTTGATGTCTTGTTATACTTCCTATAGGTCTTCTTGTTCATATAGGTCCTCTCGGTCTTCTAATTTTGATAAGCCACTTAGTTACAAAGACATTAAAAGAGAACATGACAAAGCTAGAAGGAAGACTTGTTCATTTCATGAATTTGAGAGGATTGAGGATGATTTGTATAAACAAGCTAGGGAAAGTATTCCATTCTTTGGTGACGATGTTGGTGCATTAACATACCTAGCTTAGGAAAGGGAAATTGATGACATGCATCTATTCACTGCTAGAAAAAGTAAACCTGAATCCTATTTCCATTCTAGCAATAGTGAATCTTATGTCCTTAGTCTCTACACATCTAGATTTGAAATGCATGCAAGAGAGTGGTGGGATGAAAGACAATATCATGTTAGAATAGGTAGAAAGTCTCCCATTCGTGATTGGTATGAATTAAAATCTTGCATGAGAAAAAAGTTTGTGCCTTCAACTATTAAGAGAAACCTACAATTACTGAGAGATTACATTGAAGATGGAAAAACATTTCTTGAAAGTTTAAATGACAATGATTTCCTTATTAGAGAACTAGAATTTGAAATTAGCCTTAAGGAGCTGAAAGCTAAGAAGATAGAGTTGAAGGTTAAGAGACTACAAAAAGAGGTTGAGGAAAAGAGAAGAGGAAGAGAGAAAGGAAGAAGAGAGACGAAAAAGAGAGAGAAGAAGAGAGAAAGGAAGAAGAGAGACGAAAAAGAGAGAGAGAGAAGAAGAAGAGAGAAAGGAAGAAGAGAAAAAGAAAGAAGAGAGACTAGAAAGCGAGAGAATAGAAGGGGAAAAACGAAGAGAAGAAGAAAAGAAGAAAGAAGAGAAGAAGAAAAGAAAAAAGAAGAAAGAAGAGAAAAATAAAGAGGAGCAATTGCTACTGAAGGAAACTCCTACTCTTACAATAACCATGGAACCTAAAAGGGAAGGTTTCTCATTCTTTACTTCTTTTCCAATCATTGTGCACTTTTCAACTATTACTTTTTCTTTTAAATCAATTGTCATTCCATATTCTGTGCAATCATTTTCAAAACATGGCCATTCAAATTTTGAGTTAATGTTATCCTTGTGGAAACAATTAACTCAAGATAAAAATCAAATAACTTGTGAATATGGACTTCTCCATTTTTCCAAGACTACTTCTAATAAAAATTTTGTTCAAAGGCCTTCATTTTTTCTTCTTATCTTTGCATACATCCTTTTAATCATCCTAATTTTTGCTATCTTTTGTAGATATATTTTTTATCCAGGTGGAAAACAAAAAAAACCAAAGTTGTGCTTCTTTCTTTCTTCCCGATTTGAGGACAAATCGTTTCTAAAGAGGGAGGGAATGATGACAACTCCTTTAGGACTTTCCATCCAAAGAAGCAACAACTTAAACTAAGACTAAAGAAAGGGAAGTAGAATAAGGATTTCTAAAGTTCTTTCCTTATCTAAGTCTTAGATGGATTTACTTTGCTAAATAATATTTGCATTGTTTTGTAGGCCTTAAATAAAGATTGAAGACCATGAAAAACCAACCAAAGAAGCTTGGAGAGCCAAAGGAAGCAAAGGAATCAAAGAAGGGATGAAAAAGGGTGTTTTCCGGATTGAAGCTAATAGCTTCCGGATTGGAAATGCATGTAAATTTAGCTTCTGGATTGGAAATCGCGCCCAACCATCTGCTACTCGCGCCCAGCCAAAACGCACCAGAATTCAGCATTTTAAACACGTTTTTAATGTGTTTTCTGTGAGACTTGCAACCCAAGCTCTGAAGCGTCTCAAGCACACTTCCTTTGTAAATTCACTACAAAAAAGTAGGGCATTACCGAAGGCCAGAAGCCCTCGAAAAATGCCAAAAGCCGTCGATAATGGGTGTTTACCGAAGGCTTATCGACGGCCAAAAATCCTTCGGTAAATCCCTTGTCGCTAACAATTACCGAGGGCTTTTGCCCTTCGGTAATTTCCGAAGGGCAAAAGCCCTCGGTAATGACCATACGAGGGTATTTACCGAAGGGCAAAAGCCTTCGGTAATGGCCATACGTGGGCATTTACCGAAGGGCAAAAGCCTTCGGTAATGGCCATACGTGGGCATTTACCGAAGGGCAAAAGCCTTCGGTAAAGTGCAGGGCAGCTTTCAGACAAATGGTATTTCTTGTGCAACCCAGACCTGTATAACAAATTTCAATTACAAACAGACCTGCATAACAGTTTTCAAACACATACAAACATGCATAATGTGCATCTCAAAGATGCAATCAATAATCAATACCAATGCACATCAAATAATCCACAGAACATCCATTAATGTATAAATAATGTATTTATAGTTCAAACATAAAACAATGTAACACAAGGATGTTGTAACATCCAAAGTCTGTAAGTACATCTAACATTGATCATCATATCAACTGAAAATGTTCTAATATCCAAATGTTTGTCTAACAAGTAATAAGAAAATGAAGCTAATAATGTACATAACTATCATCAGAATGATGTTCATCATCCTGCTCCTCTATTGATGGCTGGACTGGTGTGGGTTGGACTGATGAGGGTTGGACTGATGTGGGCTGCTGAGTGGCAGCAGGTGATGAGGAGGGTCGTGGCTGGGTCGGAGGGATATTTTGTACTTCCTGTGAGGTTTCAGGCAAGACTCTCATGACCAAGGCCTTGAAGTTCGTAAACTATGTTCTGAGATCAGTGATCTCCTGGTCACGTTGATGGAGTTCCTGCCTGAGGCGAAGAACCTCGTCAGGAGTACTGGTGGAAGAAGAAGGCTGGTGCTTCAGAGTACCTCCTCTGGATGCTGTATAGTTTGCAGCAAGCTGTCCCGCACCATATACTAGTGCTTTATACTGTTTATTCTATAAAGTGTAGGAGCAGAGTTGTGAGCTCTAAAGATGCAGTACCTCTGATTCAGAAGAATCTAGTTGTGTGGTTTTATGCTGTCAGCAGTTGACGGTTTCTAATAGTTTCCCTTCGGGGCTTTTTATGCATAGGGGTTGGTGCCTAAACGCAAATAAATATGTTGTAGAGTGTGTTTTGATGCTTTTTACTTGGGAAACAACTATGGACCAGAGACAGAGAGATTAAACTTTTGCTATTTTTGTTGGAGCTTAGATGATGTTAGTCTGATCACTTATTATGGTTCATGTATCCATATTTTTTCACTGCATGAATGTGTGTGAGAGAGAGCTTTGAACTGGAATAATATCATTGCATATCTGTCTAAGTCAGTTTATCAAATAAATCATCACTAGATTGTTTTTCTTTTATCTTCTGTGATGTGATCATAATTATGCAGAAACTCATCATGTATATAATAGGTTAAAAAAGGAAGAAGTTCAACAATGATCTTATAAAAAAGATATAAAAACTTCAATCAATATAACATAACATTCAAACTCAACATTCATAACATCTAAGCACAAGATAAAATTCATGAAACAAGAATACAAGTAATAGGACAGAATTACAGTCATGCAATTTCAGTTTAGGTCCCCAAACCTTTGCCTTTGTTGTGAATATTCCTAGTTAAGTCTTCTCCGTGGACTCTCTTCCTCCCTTTGTGGGCACAATTGAAACTCCTTTAAAGGCTCACCCTAACACATGAAATGGAAATACAGTCATTCCATATGCACAAATTGTTTCCATTGTTAATTACTCTTCCTAAACAATATAGAACTGGATAAGAGTGAAGAAAAAAGCAGGGCACTGGGCTGTTGCAGAATGTGATGTTACAGTGTTAAACATATCATTCAAAATTAAGAGATATTATACAATAAAATTAAGAGATATAAACCACAATCTGGATTATGTATTTTACTACTGCAACTTGAAGAGAACCAAAACCAACATCAACATAGGGCTGACCCAGATACAGAAAATGAAGGTTAACTAATGATTGAAACAATCATCAATTATACTGTGCACTGTTTAAGAGACCTCAGACAAGTACAACTTTTAATATTTCTTAGGATGAAGTTTTCAGCATGATTACTAACTGCATATATAAAATTTGGTTTCCAATAACTAGTTTTCCTCACTACTTCACATAGCTCTGATGTTAACATCACAAGTGTCAAAGACAAGTACAAGTACTCACCCACATTTGTCTCATGTTAGATCAAAATTTTATCATAATATTGGTTTTAAAAAGTTACAAACAAAAGACAACTTAAAACATATCATTTCCTATTATTCCAATGGTGAAGAACAATTTCCTTTGACTAAACTGTCAAAATTATGTTCCTATAATGTATATTTACTTCAGATCCCACTGTTATTAGTATTTCTTTATATACATTACATTAAAAATATATTGCTAAGTGTATGTATAAATTACTCGTATAAAAATATAGTTAATGCTGACCAAATGTTTGAAGTTTCAAATTAACATTTTGATGTTTAAAGTTCTATTAAGAATTAGTTTTTGAGGAAGTTCTTGGTTATTTTGATCAAGCTTTGTCTAAGAACAATAGGTATATTACCTTCTTACATCATGAATTGGTGTAATGAAATTGGCTATACTTAAATGTTAAAAGGTTGGGTTGTTGTTATACCTTGTTTACATTCATGTGTTGCCTTCACTATGTCTACAGGATTGTTTGAACCAATTTTCCAAGGTTTAAGTCTTTTAGAACATGTTATAGGGTCCAGTTTTACTTTTTCTGCAGATTTCGTGCAATAAAATTCAAGTTTTGGCATTTTTAGTTCATATCACCAAGGCTAGACATGGTATCATTTCCTTATAAGTTAATATCTTGCTACACAACCACCTAAGGACAGATTGAAAATGAAAATAAAAAGCTGGAACAGATTCACACAATTCACAACAGAGCCAAAAACACCAATGCTAACAAATAATTAAATTTCAACCTCATGATCAAGTTCAATAATGCAGAGCTGGAATGGTGGGAAATTCATTATGGATGACATGAATTATAAATAAAACTTACAGGTTGTAGATTTTTGAACTGAAGCTACCACTTACAGCTGCCTGAAACTTCCCTATTCAACCAATATTCTGTTTCTGCTCCTCTTCCTAAAGATGCTACCTCAAATGAATAAGGTCTCTAAGTTGGAAACTGCACCACAGCACTTAAGGTCAGCACAAACCAACAATATAAACATCAATCCAAATGTTAACACTAAACCAATAAACAGTTAAGGCAATACAAAATGTAACAAAGTGAAAACTTTAACAAGTATTGACAAGGATCAAACAAGTTTCTATCACATGTCTACTTCCCCTACTCCTTTATCAATAAAGAACCACCTCTTCAATGTTTTCTTCTCACTGCTCTTGGGGTAACAGTCCATCAACTGCTGAGCTTCTGAAAATAATGATCATATATTTGATTTACTTTTAAGTACTTGAAAATCTGGTTATAAGAATCATTTCAACAAATGGAAATCTGGAGTTTGAGTCCACTTGTTCATCTTCTTATCAAATTGGAAGGTAATAAAACAGTTGCAGGCATGTATTCATAAGGCTGCTTTTATATATATATATATATATATATATATATATATATATATATATATATATATATATATATATATATATAAAATTCTAAATAATTAGTGGCATCAATAGAATTGGGAAATTTTTTAGGTTTGATGGATGTTACAAAAAATATTCACAGCAAAATGCTATAATCAACATTCAATCAATTAAAATACCAAAAATGCTTGAGATGTATACAAGTTGGCCTTAATTGACAGCTAAAGATTATTGAGGTTACCTTGAACTATGGTTGAGTAACACGTAGGTGCTAGGATCATACACATTGAAATAACTTGTAAAAGACAAGGTTGAAAGAGTAAAGGCATCAATGAATGTATGCACTGAGTGTGAAAGGGTAAAGACATCAATGAGTGTTCAAAGAGTGAAGCCATCAATTTTGGCAGCTGAGTGTGAAAATGAAGAAGGACAAGAAAATGGTAATTAAAAAAGTATCACAGATGACTCTATTTTAGTTTGTAGCTTTGGATCACAGGGGAAGCTTATATGAAGTGGTAAATGAGCAACTAAGGCTTGCACTGTGAAATACAATATATATTCAACAAAGAGATGATTGACGGTAGTACTTTTTTTATTTGAACTCACATTGAATGAAAAAGACAGGGATATAATGATGACATCAGAGCACCTGGGAATGATGAAAAGAAAAACAAGATTTCATGCACAGACTGATGCAGGATTTCTAGATGAAAGAATTCAGAATTTTGAACCTACACGCTCCAGCAAAGAGATCTTTGTATTTTTACAAAATGAAACATATTTATGGATGGAAACAACATAAATTGGATGCAAGCAAGTCCCTACTCCATTGATCTCAAGCATAAGCTATACGAATTTAAAGTAAAACTTGCAGTATACAAAAGAATGAACCAAAGATGGCTGGAACACTAATCTTGTTTAAACATTGCCAAGGCATATAACATCCACTTAATCTCATTAGTCAATTCATGCTCAATGCAAGAGAACCTCACCTTCAATCTCCAGCATACAGAGTTTTAATCACTTCACAAGGGAACCCCAAAAATAGTCTTATTCAAGAATAGTGAAAAAGTGATGTTAGGATCCAATTGCAAAGTATGGGAGTTCTGTCCCATATTTGAACTAAGGACTCTAGTATGGACTGTCGGGTTCAATGGCACTTCAACTACAGTAGCTAGATTTTGTGGTATGATTCAGCAAAGGTTCTTATTAATTAGTACAAGAGTGTAAAAAATGTTTTTCAACACCAAACAAGCTACATAAGTATTACACTACTCAGCAGGGTAGTCAAAGGAAAAGTGCATAACAAACCAACATGATTATAATGGAGTGTGATGGGATGTTAGAACCTAATTGGTATAGGACTTCAGTCCCACAAACGTAAAGGATTTTAAAGCTGGGTTAGCTAGACCTTGTTGAGCTTTCCAACTGCAACAACTAACTTTTTATGGTGTGGTTCCCCCATGATTATTAACACACCAATGCAGGCTATACAGGTTCACTAGTGGATAAAAGATCAATGTTCACATATTGTACTTTCCTACAAGGAAATTTAGTTAAATGAAAAGGTAAGAACACAACACAGTAGCTAGATCATCTACGTCATTATGGAAAAGCTATAAGAAAACTTAGTATGTTTCATACAGAGAGCAAATAGCTCGTGTCCAGCATAAGGGCTGGAAGGCTCCAGCCCTTATAATTTCAATGATCCAATTAACAAGCTAAGAATGGGAAGACTTATAATTAATAAAACTGGGGCAGAGGGGATGAAGCTGAAGATGTGGATATTGTAAATTAGATATCTAGACCTGCTTATTAGGATATAATTTCAGTGTTTCAGGTTTGAAATCCCTTGAGTCAAAGGAATTTGTAAAGGAGTCTGTCCAGGAACCTAGACCTGCTTATTAGGATATAATTTCTTATTATTGGGGTGATTTATTTCCTTACATATACCCTTGCACTATGTTAGAAATATCTGCGATATTATTTTCAAATATCAATGACATCATTCTATTCACTTTTCCAATTGCAATTTTCTAGTTATTGAAAGTCAATACTACCATTATACACAGACCAATCAAAGCTCTTAGCACTACAGTAAACAATGAATATACTACTTAGTTACTCACACTACTGGTGCCTAGAGAAGGAAGCAGTTCAATTTAATCACAGTTTCCAGTTAACCATCCAAGAATCTATTCATTCAAATATCCTCAACGACCAATATCCAAACAATGTTGGCACCTTCAAAAACTCTAAGGCCACACAAAAAGAACACAATTTCTACCACACACACAATGACAGAGACAAAACAACATGAAAACAAAAAAAATAAAGAAACCAAGCATCATGGCACTACAATTCCTTCTGCACATAAATTCAATTTTGAAAACAAACTTACCGAGAAAGCAAAATGGACGAAGATGTCAGCCTCTGCAGACCACGACCACGAACTTAATAAGCCCTCATTAACTCGCTGCCGTCAACCTAACCTCGATGACCCACCACCACTACCACAAAACGCCGACTACCACGACCCACCACCCTACTGGAAACATCACACCACCAACAACCACAGCTCCGCGAGAGAACGCCTTGGGGTGACCAAAAACAGACAACGACTTTCGTATCGGTGGAGGAATTTTGGAAATTTGGCAGAGGAGAGGGGGAATTTCTGAAATTGGGTCAAAGGAGAGCAAGATTAGGGCTTGGTAACGTTGAAGGAGCAAAGGAGAAGGGTTGGAGGGAAAGGTTTTGGGCGACGAGAACACTAGGGCTGGTGGGAAAATGAATTCCAGAGAGGGAACAACTTAAAATTCTTCGAAGACATTACCGAAGGTCTCTCAGCCGTCGGTAATTGAACTCAGGAATTACTTACCGAAGGCTCATAGGCCGTCGGTAAAAAGCCGCCGGAAATAAACGCTTTTCCTGTAGTGATTGTAGAAGCTTGCAAAGCAAGATTTAGAGCTCTCTCTTCACCTATAAAAGAGAGATGCATCTCCTTTGTAAAATCAACTTTGAAATGATAAAGACATGCTGTTGAGTTTACTCTAGGCTTATCTTCAGAGTTCAACCTATCTTGTGCTTATTTAACACTCCTTCCTCTAGCTTCCTTCCCCTTTGAAAGGCCTTATGAGCTGGAGAAACCTTACACACTTACCAAACCTCCACTGAACCATTTCACAAACACTTGGCGTGCACCAGAAACATCCTTCATTTCTCCATTCCGCTGCGTCCATTCTGAATCGTGGAGCACTCTCACTTGAAGTGTGGAGCCGCTTCCATCATTGAGTCTATAAATAGACTCTCATTTCTCATTCTTGGACACACAAAACACTAAACATATTGTGAACTCTTTGAATCACTGGAGAAAGCTATAGATCTTACAAAACTCTCTAAAGGCTTGAGAAACTTGATGCAGAGCGATCGAGTGTTGTTGTTGTTGCTGAGGAAAAGTCAGTCATCCTTTGTGTGTCGAAGGACATGTTCTGAAGAAGCAACCATCCTTTTGGATCAAAGGAGGTGTTCATCCCTTGTGGTGTAAGGGGAAGTGAGTCTCATCTCTTGTGCGTCAAGAGAGATGTTTCTAAACCTTTAAACTCGTATATGTATGATTGTAAATTTATTTGGTTTTGTGATAGTGGATAGGTAATCTTGATTTGAGATTAGCAACTGGACGTAGGATTGGTAAGATCCGAACCAGTATAAAATCACTTGTGCAAATTTCTCTCTTCCTTATTCTCTTTACTTTGTTCTTATTATCTGCTAAGTAAGTTTAATTAGAGAGAAAATTTTAAAAGGCACACCTTTTTGTAAGAAACCAATTCACTCCATTCTTGGTTATTTGTTCCACGTAATCATTCTATTGCAGCTGCTCTGACAAATAAGACCTTGCATTTTATTTCCAAAGAACTCGAGACTTTTAGATTGTTGGGATATGATAATTTAAAGGGATTACAACAAGCTAAAGATTTCATGATATCTTGTTCCTTATCTATTGAAGAATTCACAAGCTTGGATAACATCACATTGGTAATCGATTTCTTAGAGGTCTTCCTTGAAGATGATGTTATTAGGTTATTGCTAAAGAGGAAGAGTTAGAGTTTATAATAGATCTTGTGTATGGAACTAGTCCAATCTCCATATTACCATACAAGCATTCATTAGTAAAGTTGGTCAAAGTGAAGAATAAAGTGCATATATTGTCACATAAATGTTTCATTAAACATAGTGTGATGTGCTTCTTGGAAGGGAGACAAATCTATTAGTCCAATAAGTTATTAAAAAATTGAAGTCCCAAGGAAGAAATAGATAAGCATGTGAAATTTCCATAGTTACAAGGATAAAAAAATAAGGTGCAAAAGAAATTATAAAATGGATTAAGGCTAGAATTTTGTTAAGAATAAATTTCGTGTTCATTGAGAAACGACTTAGAGTTGAATTTACCATTTCTATTTTGTTTTCTACTATCTTAGCAATATTGAAGTTTCTATAGTTTAGTAGTACTAATTTGATCGCGTTAACGACAACGTTATCAAATTTGGCATAACCTTCTAGGTTCCATAACATATTCTTGATGTGCTGAAAAAAAGAAGGGTGGAAGCATAAGGATGTGCTTCAGACTAAATCTTTACTATTTGTAATTCTTCTTTTTTTATGTTTTTATGTTGGAGCTTCATGAGGCTCTTACTACTATTTTTATTTATTTTTCTTAAGAATAAATAACAAGAGTTCTTAAAAGGTTAGACATTCTTGGTTTTGTTTGTGTTTTCATGTTATGAAATCACCTATAATAACTTATCTAACTAAACAACAATCTCATTACCTATTTAAGATTTTACTGTTAAGACTACTCGATCTAGTGGTTGACCATGGTATAAACACTTCTCAATGGTACAATGGAACAATTAAAGTTTTAAAATATCTAAACTTTCAAGAAGACTATAAAATTCAAACTTAAGCAACAAAATGAGATAAATTAGTTAATTGTTTTTCTAACATAGTTATTTTAGTGTGAATGAAAATGAGTGTATGTATATACTTAACAAAATCTATTTGGATAAGACTAATTCATCTGATTTTATATTTTTATAATAACATTTTATTTTTATTTAGTTCCTTTGTTATTTTAAGAGTATGATTCATTGACTCTACTCCTCTCTTAGAAATTAGAGCACTTGATTTTGATATCAAAGTTTAACTTAGCATACCATGAGAAGATGATGAAAACAAATGAAATCGGAATTAAAAAATAAATATATGCTTAATGGACCATGTTTGGAAAACTAAAACTTGAAAGTACTATAAAAAACTTACAAAACTTAAATTTGGAGAACACACTTCTCAACATATCAAAAATTTTAGTATAATAACACTCATAAAATAGGCAAGTTTCATAAACTTTCCACAATGGCTTTTCTCATCGAAGAAAAGTATTATGCATTATATAGTCAGTCATTCAAAAGTTACGACATTATTATTTTTTTGGTTTAATTATATAATTTGTTTTAGTCTTTATAATTGTTTTTTACTTAATTGACTCTCTAATTTCCTAAAAAGGCTTAATGTGACTCATTTCATTTAACACCATTTGAAAATGACACATATATCAAAATTAAAATCCATCACATGTCAAAATCTAAGTTATTTTCTATCTCGGAACCTATATGATTTTGATACCTGATAGATTCATATTATAACATGTGATACTACCAGACGACAATAATATCAATTTAACAAAATGAGTCGCATTAAATTTTTGGTTTAATACCTTTTTGGGTCCCAATTTTGGTTGAGAATGTTCGAAATGGTCCTAATGTTTTTTCCTATTCAATGTTGTCCTAAAGAACGTAATTTAATTTCAATTTAGTCATTTTTGCAGACGGCGTTTAAATCATTAACCGCACACTGTCCAACTGTGCAAAATTGAAATGAGATGGCATTTAACTGCCTACGTGGATTCTCTTTAGGCACAGTGAGGTGAAAAGCAGGAAGAGGCCGAGCAGTGAGCGAGAAGAAGAAGGGAACCGAACTGCTGAAGGGGTGAGGCTACCGAACGGTGGAAGCATGGGAGCCGATCGGTTCGCCAGAGGGATTTGCGATTTAAGCTCGTGGTCTTGCAGATTTCTGGTTCTTGTGGTTTGCAGGTTTGAGGTTGGCGAGGATGCTGGAGGTGTGTGCCGCGGCGGCGGGTTGAAGAAGGGAGAGTGGTAGTAGTAGCGACGACCATGGAGATTCCGCTGTTGGCTATGAATGTTGTACGAAACTCTCGATTTAGGTTGGTGCTAGAGGAGGAAGACTTGTGATTTGCTGCAGGTTTGATGGCGTCGCGGATGGAGATATGGTGGTTGCAGGTTCTCGCGTTGAGTGGCACGATTCTTACGGCGGCGACGGCCTGAAATGGGCTTTGCTGCATAACAGTGGTGGCGGCCTAAGGTTTTGGAAGCGCGAGGAAGATGATGCGAGAAGATGGTGGCTGGCGAGCTGAGACCCTAATCAGAAATACATTTTCAAAAATTAGGGCTTAAGTGGTGGAGAAGATGATGGAGGTGCAAAGATGGTGGTTGACCGTGACCGTGGCGGCGGCGGTTAGGGTTAGGTGGTGGCTAGGGTTTCTGTGTAGGGGAAATTAGGGCTTTTGGAGGGAGGAGATGATGATGACGTGTCAAGGGTGATGTGTCATTTATTGCACAGTTGGACAATGCGCCGTTAACGATTTAAACTCCGTCTGCAAAAAGGACTAAATTGAACATAAATTATGTTCTTCAGAACAATATTGAACAGAAAAATAAAATTAGGACCATTTCGAACATTTCCAACCAAAATTGTGACAAAAAAAGTTATTAAACCTAAATTTTTTTACAAAAATAAGAATTCAATTTAGTTTTTTTCTAAAAAAATAGATTCAATTGAATAAAAAAATTATAAAAACTAAAATAAATTAAAAACCTAAATATATAAAGAACAAATTATTAATTAAGTTTTCTTTTACTTAAGCATTATAAGAAGAAAGTTGTGACAATATCATTACTTTGTTTTTGAACAACTTTATAAATGATTTGAACAACAATACATACATGTCAGAAAGTCTTGTATATTCATATGTGTCGCAACCGGAATCGCGACGGGACGACGATCCAAAAAAGAAACGGGTTTTGAAAAGAGATTTTGGAGTCGCCACCATAGTTTATTCTGGAAAACTACGGAAAAAACCATAAAATAATAAGACACGGTCCACGAAAACCAGATGCTGGGTTCGGGAGTCGGTTACGCGTAGGGAAGGTATTAGCACCCTACAGCGCCTGCCCGAAGGCAGTACCTTTAACTAAATGCGCGAATGTGATGTGGTTTTCAAAATATTTAACTATCCCCTAAAATAAAATTCTAAATAAACAAAATATATTTTTTAGTTTTTTGGGGCCCGACAAGGATTGACCTTGCTCCTACGTATTCTCATTCAAAATGAGAAATCAGGGTTACGTAGTTCTTTCAGAAACTGTGTTGAAAATTTTGACTAAGAAATTGTTTGAGAATTTTGTTTGGAATTGATTTTGGATTTTTGGGAAGTGAACCTGACAAGGACTAGCCTTGCTCCTACGTATCTCCATTTTTGATGGAGAATCAAGGATCACGTAGTTCTAGCTGAAAGATTACTTGTAGCTGGGAATATTTTAGTATTTTTAATAAAGAAGGAAAAGGTTTTCTAGCACAAGGCCTACGCGAGCGGTCGCACGTGTGCTTAAACCTTTTCAAATATTTTTATTTGATTTTTAACTTTTGTAAAAGAAAAGGAAAAGGTTTTTTAGCACAAGGCCTACGCGAGCGGTCGCACGTGTGCTTAAACCTTTTCAAATATTTTTATTTGATTTTTAACTTTTGTAAAAGAAAAGGAAAAGGTTTTTTAGCACAAGACCTACGCGAGCGGTCGCACGTGTGCTTAAAACCTTTTCAAAATATTTTTATTTGATTTTTAACTTTTGTAGAAGAAAAGGAAAAGATTTTCAGCACAAGGCCTACGCGAGCGGTCGCACGTGTGCTTAAACCTTTTCAAAATATTTTTATTTATTTATTTTTTTTTTGGAGAATGAAACAAACAAGTCTAACCGATATAAATAAAACAAAAGCGTGTGGACTATCAAAAAGGGGTTACATGCAATAAAAAACTAACTAATAAAAAGAAAACAAAAGCATAAAAATAAAGCAAGAGAAAAGCCCAACATGAATAGGGGTGCAGAAATAAAAACCAGAGGTATGGAGTGAAATTGAGGCTCTTTGGGCCCAAACCCTTTTCTCCAACTTTGTATCTGTCAGGGGTGTAAGGGTGAAACTGGAGGTACATCCCGAAATAGTGTGCGCAGGCCCAATTCTTCTTTTATTTTTGTTTGCAGAAACAGAATGGGCTGAAGCCCAAAACGGAACAGGGGTGCAAGTGGGCAGTGGAGGTGCGCTACATAATTCTTGGCCTAGGCCCAATTGAAAGAAAATGCGAAGGGGTGCGAACAGGAATGCAGCGCGTCCGGAAGAAGGTTCAGCCCACCAGCTAGGTCCAAAACTCCTTCTAACCTAGAAACCTGTAGGGGTTCAATCAAATTCAACTCATTCCACCATTCACAATCAGCACATCAGAGACCTAGGGTCTCTTTCTCTGATCGAACTAGCCTAGGGCTGGGATTGCCTCCCTTGAACACTTGCGCCACTACTTCTTCGAACCAGACCCCCGCGCCACCACCTTCTACCAGTCTCGGCATCGGCGGCGACCCCAAGCGCTACCGGAATTACTGCCGGCCGCGGCGTCACTGCCTTATCTTCCTCTTCTCCGTTCGAAAACAGCAACCCAAGGAGGGGTTTGCTTCTTCTACACGTGCGCCGTCACCTCTGCCATGACCGGCCGCCGCCAGTGCGCTGATGGCTGCCTTAGATCCTGCCAGTTGTCGCGTCAATCTCTCGCTCCTCTACCTCCCTCCTTCGAATGGGGTTCACACTTTCCCAGGTTCACCGCCACGAATCGTGACTCCTCGCCGGTGCTGCCGCTCACTGCCGCGACACCGCCACACCACAACGCCGTGACCGGGAATGCCTCTGCCTTTGCGTGGAAGTGGCCCTTGGGATTTTTGCTGGGTGATATTGGGGTGGTTACGGGTGTATGAATGATGATGGTGTTAGAACACGTGATAGAGGTAGAGGTTTTTGGTCAGAGGTGAATGATGGATGCTGTGGGAGGTGAGGAATTGGGAGTGAATTGGAACAAGATGTTGAACTCTAGTCGTGTTCATGAATGGGTCATGGTTTGATAATGGTAATGGAAGTTCTGTGTGTGAACCGTGTGTTTTTATGTTTTGGGTGTTGAGATGGGTTGGAGTGGTAGTGATAGGAATGTGATAGAGGTTAGGAAGTGAGTGAGTTCTTCTCTGTTTTTCAGGTGTTGAAGAAGATGGAAGGGTAAATCCCAGATGAACCGATGATGAGGAGGGCGTTTCTTTGTACGAGCGAATAGAGGAATTGAGAGTTGTGGCGTGTGACCAATGATGGATGATGGGTGTTGGAGATGAGGAACTTGGAGTGAAAAGGAATTGTGGTTGGGATGGTTACGGGTGAGGGGAGTCAAGGAGTTTGAGGTTAGGCCGTGGTATAAGGTGTTGGAGATGAAAATGAAAGATGAAGGGGATGAAGATAATGGGTGTATATGAGTCAATGAAGGATCGTCCGAGGTGAATGATGGATGCCGTTGGAGGTAATGGATTTGGGAGTGAAAAGGGAAAAGTGGTTGGGGTGGTTACAGGCGTCTGTGGAGCAGAGGGGTGGTGGAGAACCAAAAGGGCCGTGCCTGTGTCCGTGTGCGTGAGGGAGTAACCGTTTTTTTCCTTTTTTCTCTTTTTTTTTTCTTTTTTTGCTTTTTTTTTTTTTAAAATACTTATATGAAAAATCAAATGAAATAAAAAAAACGAAATAAAATAATAATAAAAATAGAATTAAAATCATAAAAACATAAAATAAAATAAGGCAAAATCAAAAGAGACTCATTATTTAGTCATCCCGGACGAAATTGGGTGTTGACAGCTGCCCCTCTTTACTTAGATATTACTGGATAATATGAAAAGTTGATATTTTCGTATTATCGGAGTAAAAGCTAAGTAAAGAAAGAAACACTAATTTCGTCCGGATTTCCAAAAGAGAAAGATGGAAGAATAAACAACTTATCCAAGCAAATACGATAATGGAATTCAAAGAAAAATGTCTTGATGCAACACAGAGAGTTCGACCATTGCCTCGCAGAGGGCCAAACTTCACAAAATAGAAATTTAAAAAAAACCGACCATTGCCAAGCGGAGGGCCGATAACAGAAAACTAAAACCTGGATTTGACCATTGCCTCGCAGAGGGCCAAACTCACAGAACAGAAATTTAAAACCGACCGTTGCCATGCAGAGGGCCGATAACAGAAAACTAAAACCTGGATTTGACCATTGCCTCGCAGAGGGCCAAACTCACAGAACAGAAATTTAAATCCGACCATTGCCATGCAGAGGGCCGATAACAGAAAACTAAAACCTGGATTTGACCATTACCTCGCAGAGGGCCAAACTCACAGAACAGAAATTTAAATCCGACCATTGCCATGCAGAGGGCCGATAACAGAAAACTAAAACCTGGATTTGACCATTGCCTCGCAGAGGGCCAAACTCACAGAACAGAAATTTAAATCCGACCATTGCCATGCAGAGGGCCGATAACAGAAAACTAAAACCTGGATTTGACCATTGCCTCGCAGAGGGCCAAACTCACAGAACAGAAATTTAAATCCGACCATTTCCTTGCAGAGGGCCGATAACAGAAAACTAAAACCTGGATTTGACCATTGCCTCGCAGAGGGCCAAACTCACAGAACAGAAATTTAAATCCGACCATTGCCATGCAGAGGGCCGATAACAGAAAACTAAAACCTGGATTTGACCATTGCCTCGCAGAGGGCCAAACTCACAGAACAGAAATTTAAATCCGACCATTGCCATGCAGAGGGCCGATAACAGAAAACTAAAACCTGGATTTGACCATTGCCTCGCAGAGGGCCAAACTCACAGAACAGAAATTTAAAACCGACCATTGCCAAGCAGAGGGCCGTTACAAAAAGAAAAAACATGAGTTTAGGGTGCCAGGCGAAACTGGGCTTATGGGCCAGTATGGGGGCCGGGCTGTGTGGGCCAATGTGAAAATTGGGCTTTTGGGCCAGTGTGGAAACTGGGCTTTTGAGGGCCAGTGTAGAAACTGGGCTTTGAGGGCCAGTGTGAAAACTGGGCTTTGGGGCCAGTGTGGAAACTGGGCTTTTGGGGCCAGTGTGGAAACTGGGCTTTTGGGGCCAGTGTGGAAACTGGGCTTTTGGGCCAGTGTGGAAACTGGGCTTGGGGGCCAATGTGAAAATTGGGCTTTTGGGCTAGTGTGGAAACTAGGCTTGGGGCCAATATGAAAATTGGGCTTTTGGGCTAGTGTGGAAACTAGGCTTGGGGGCCAATATGAAAATTGGGCTTTTGGGCTAGTGTGGAAACTAGGCTTGGGAGCCAATGTGAAAATTTGGCTTTTGGGCTAGTGTGGAAACTAGGCTTGGGGGCCAGTGTGAAAACTGGGCTTTAGGATTTGGAAATTCTTGAAACTTGTAGTTTTGTGAAATGTTTTTTTTTATTTTTGACAAAATTTTGATTTTTGAAAAGGTATCAGTGACCATTTCCAAAGAGAAGGTCATAATATGAGGATAGGAGAAACAAAGTATAAAGACCATGGTAGAATGTTGAAACACTAACTTAAAGGCGGTGAATAGGGTATAAGAATGTGAATGTCAAAACCCCAAAATGAGAGAAAAAACATGATCACCATGAAACAACATGACCTGACGAAAAAACCATAACGTTATTCTTTTTGTATTTTCGAAGAAGGATTCGACAACCATTCATATGAATGAAGAGGGTTTCGATTTGAAAGATTTTCTTTTGATGGATGAATGCACACATATGGAAAACATTTGCTTTATTTTGTGTTTTGTCTCTCTTTTTTGCTTGAGTCATTCATCTTACTTGCAATCATCATCAAACTGATCTTTATTTTCAATGTTTTGTGAATTTGAGGAATGTCATACATTCGAGGTCTAATGTTTGATATGATTTCAAGTTGACTTTTTCTTTCGAGACATCGACGCACACCTGCTTGAATTTACTGGCAAGTGAAGAATGAGAGCTATTTAGAATGGTTTGGAGAAGTCTGGGACAGCCACATAAGCACATCATTCCTTATACATTGCTTAAAGGAAACGAGACACCCAAAAGCTGCCCCAGTTTGGTGTTTGGGGAAATGAGCATGGGGTATGGATCTTTGAAAATTCGGGTCAAAAATTCAAGTAAGATCCGCAAAGCTGCCCCAGTCTGGGATTATGTGTCAATGAGTTGCAAGGCGAAGAATTCGTGTGAGATTCACAAATCTGCCTCAGTTTTTCGGGTATGGGTTCTTACTTGGAAGAGTAGTGGGCATGAAAAGGATAAGCTAAAAGGATGACCCCAATTGGTCTGATTTTCTTTGGCATGCTTTTGCTTAGTTGGAAAAGAGATCCCTTCTTCCTGAGACATTACTTTTTTTTTTTTTTTTTTTTTTTTCAAAGTTTTTGTTTTTGTTTTTTTTTTTGGACTCATTGTAAGTCATTTTGTTTTATCGCAAAATTAAGCTTTATGAAAATTTGAGCAAACATTATTCAATCTGCGTGGACTTTATTAGGCTTGTAATGTGGCTAGGGCTAGAAGGTATTGAAAGAAAAGATATAAAGGCCCAAATGAATGTTTGTCGGTTATTTTTTTGAAACAAGGGTTGTCATCTAGCATTGTGTCAACTATTTGACCTTCTGAGCACTTTGCTTTCCTTGAACTCCATTTTTTTTATTTTTTCCTCATCACTTTGTGATTTTTTGTTCTTTTTTTTTTTTTTTTTTTGTTTTGTTTTTTTCTTTGTTCACTCTTCATGATGAAATTTCTTGGTTTGATCATTGAGTGCTCTTCGTTTGCATCATGAGTTGACTCCTACCTGATGACAACCCTTGGTTGGGGATAATTTTGAAAAAGAGTTTATTTTTGGCTCAAACAGGGTGGCAATAGATATATATTTTTTGCTTTTTAGATAAAGAAAAGATGGCCACACATCATTTCAAATTCTGATTGCTTTATTTTCAAAAGATTAATTCTACGACTAGATGACCTCAACATGAGTTCTTTTTTCTTTTCCTTTTCTTTCTAGACCGCCCTTTTGGGCTTTCAATCTAGTGGAATTATTCTCCTTTTGAAAATTCTTTTATTTGTCTCAATGGGTTCAGGGATCACCCAACTAGCACAAGCAAGGAAAATTTTGGCCAGGCCAATCTGCCCCAGTGTAAAGGCTTACATCATTACTAAGGGCAGTGACAGTGTTTATTGGGGAACATCCTGTATTTTGGAACAATGAAGGGTGAAGGTTTTCAAGCAAAATGCGCATAAACGTCTCGGGAGAAAGCATCAAATTGTTATTTTTTGATTAAACACTTGACCTTAGAAAAACTTGACATCCCAATTTTCCTTTTGATTATTCATCATTTTTTTTTGCTCTTTTCTATTTTCGAAAAAACAAAAGTTTGACGATTTGCAAGAAAGATAAGTGACTCAAGATTGACTTTATTTCATTTTCTTTTCAATTTTGTTTTCTTTTTTTTTTCACGATACCCTTTCAGGACTCGATTTCCAGCACTACTTGGAGAAACCCTGTAGTGAGTGTTTGCATTGCAAGTCATGGATGACAGTGCGATATCAAAACGCATACTTCCCTGGTAGCAAGACACTTCACAACATCAAATTTACAATGACTTATGCTTTCTTAGGTGGTCTTAAAGCCCACTTCATTTCTTCATGGCATTTGTAGAGGCATTCACAAGCCTTGCCTTAGTGTCTAGTTGACTTTCTTCATACTTTAATCATCTTGAATGAATCAAAGTTTGCCTTTGCGCTTGAACCACCAGCACTTTTGGTGGAATGACCGATAGCCCCTTCATGATAATCACCTTTTGTATATGATGCATCACGAGTCTTGTGGAAATGAGGCTTTACAGGCTTCATGTAACAAGTAAAGACCAAGCTTTTTATGCAGAAGACTTGGAAGAAATGTTGCATAAGTCAGAAGGTTAGGAGTGAAACTCATAAGCCCTTTGTCTTGATCAGCATGTTTGCCTAACAGTTTGGTGGGAAATTGAGTTTGGGTCTAGTCTCCAATCTTCCTCAAAACGGTTTCAAAGGGTAGGCCAACGGTATTTGAGCAGTGGGATGTGATTGAGCTCTTTCTTCTCTCCTTATCCCAGGCTTAGACCAAACTTGTTCACATTTGTTGTCATAGTAGAACCTTGTGCGATCTTTTCAGTCTTCACACCAATTTCAATTCTTTCTTGAATTATCACCAAGTTTGAGAAGTTTAGGGAAACACTGCTCATCATGGTCTCACAGAAGGGTGATTGCAGAGTATTTAGGAATGTGTCAACCATCTCGTTATCACTCATAAGAGACTTTCCTTGAGCAACAATCTCTTTCCACCTTTGGGCGTATCCTTTGCATAATTCATACTTCTTCTTCACCATGCTTCGTGGTTGTAATCAATGAGATGTCCCGTCCATGTGGTATTTGAACTACCTCAAGAGAGCATCCACCAAATCTCCCCAAGACCGGATGCACGAAGATTCAAGATGAGTGCCCCAGTTTGGTGTCATGCCAGCTAATCTACCTTAGAAAAACGAATTGACCATTTTTCATCATAGGAACGCACAACCATTTTCTTTCTGTACATCATGAGATGGCTCTTGGACAAGTGGTGCCTCCGGGTAATTTAAAAATTTGGGAGGTATCAACATATCATTTGAGACTAAGCATAACCCTGCAACATTTGCAAACTTAGAGCTTCCTCCCCCTTCCATGACTCTTATCCTTTTTCCAGTATTTCAAATTTAAGCTTGTCAGCATCAACATCCACTGGTGCAACAACAATGAGGGAAAGATTTCAACTCGGGTTGCTTCGTCATTATCTTGCTCACAAGGCGTGGCTGAATCATCTCCTAGGGGACCATGAAAGTGGTTGCCCCAAGCTTGTTTCTTCCTTCAACTACGGTATTTTCTGCCTTTTAAGTGTGAACATGCCTCAATTCCTCTCCCAAGGGTGAAGTGTAATGTAGGGGAAGACCATATGAGGAGAAAATTTAGGCCTCTCGAACTCTGTATTGTAGTCGTGGTGCACACGAATCTCCAGGGCTTTGTAAGGCATTCAGAGCCTCTAAGATTTAGCTCATTTATCCCTTCAGTTGTTGGATATCGACTTTCATCCCTTCTTGAACCTCTCCTTGGTTCTCCAAGATTTATTAACTGGTTCGAGTCCTTTAGGGTATCTTGGATGTTTAGGTATATTATTTTTTTTAGATGAAACAATTTAAGAAAATGAAAATGAAAATGAAAAGAAAAAGAAGAGACAATGTAGTTTAAATACTCTAGTCGGAAATTATAAAGCTGTGAAAATTTTGCCTTGGTATAATTTGGAAATTAACACGAAACAAAGTCAATAAGGTGGCTCATCATTCAGAAGTTCCCAAGACGTGAGACATAGGACGTATTGGTCAACCATCTCAGGCTTTAGCCATAACATTCTTCATTTCTCTGATAAGTTCCCTGGAGCAATTGAGGAATGTTTCAATCCCCTTAAGCGGGTTGATGATTGACATTACAGACTCAGCATCAGCTAAGAACTTAGGGACGTTTTCAATGGCTTCATCGGCAAGGGAAGTTAGCTGTGAGAGACTTCTCTTCCACTTCTTTACAGATGTCTCCTCTTTAACTTGATGCTACATTTTTCCAACTTCTCAACCGCTAATCCCATCCGCTGCTTAGCACTACGAAGTTTTTTTTTTCGGTAAGGAGGGATCGACTTGAATGGTAACTTGATTGTCCTAACCCTCTCTACGATTCATTGGCCAAGGGAATCTTTATTAAAAGTCCATTATCTCGTGTCTCGTCTCAATCCCAGTGAAATGGTGTTTTAGCTACACATATACAACATAGAAGAGAGAAATGATGGATTGGGTGGTGGAAATTGGATTTTTTCCACCATGGAAGCCCCTTGGAGCAACTGCAGCAGCGTCCCTGGTCTCCTCCCCATTCTAGATCCCCCTTTCCAACTGCCTCTGGATTCGGATATAAAGAAGGGTACAAGAATTGAGTCACGGGTCATCTCTGGACGAGCGTCCAAATTCTGGACGAGCGGCCCAATTCTGGACGAGCGTCCAATTTTCTGGACGAGCGTCCAATTTTCTGGACGAGCGACCCAATTCTGGACGAGCGTCCTTGGACGAGCGTTGGACGAGCGCTGGACGAGCAATCTCTTGGTGACGAGCGTCCACTTGCTGGACTAACGTGCTTCTGCTGGACGAACGTGGACGAGCGTCCCAATGGACGAACGTCTCAATTCTGAACGAGCGACTGGATTCTGGACGAGCGTCCACTTGTACGAGCGTTCTGGACAAGCGGCCTGCAACGAGCGTCCTCTTCCCCGACTGGACGAGCGTTCCTGGACGAGCGTCCCATTTCTGGACGAACGTGCAGACGAATGTGGACGAACGTCCTCTTCTGGACGAGCGCTGTGTTCGGCGAGCGTCCGTGTGCGAGCGTTGGATGTCTGGACGAGCGTCCACTATCTGATCGAACGTTTTCTGCTGCACGAGCGTCCACTTTCATTGTCAACGAGCGTCCGCTCGCCATGAAACGAGCGTGCGCTCGCTAAGTGACGAGCGTCCTGCACGAGCTCCCTTTCTGAACGAGCGTTAACATGTCTGGACGAGCGTTTAGGACGAGCGTCCACTTGTGCGAGAGGTCTGGTCGAGCGACCACTCTTGCGACGAGCGTCCTGTGCTTCTTCTGCCGTTTGTTCTCTATCAACGAGCGTCCGCGATACTTGTGTGCGCTCGCTATATGACGAGCGTCCATTTCTACCTCGACGATCGTCCTCTCTAAGAGTCCTGGACGAACGTCCTCTTCTCACGTCATCTGGACGAACGTCTCCTTCAAAACGAGCGTCCTCTTCTGCTTCAGGATGAGCGTTGTCTTTTGAGAGCTGGACGAACGTTCACTTGGCGTCACCCTTGCGCCAAGCGTTTCTGCATGTGTGACGAGCGTTTCTGCGTGCCTTGTTGATTCATCTCTATAATTTTGTTGGAGACTCTTCCAAGCTCATTTTTAACTCCTGCAAATGATATATAATTTGCGATCTATGCTGCCAAGGGACACACCATTTAAATTGTTCTTTGTTTAAACTTGTACAAAGTTGCGCCCATTCATTTGCCCCTTTCACATTTGGTTTATACTGCCATAGCTCAAACATGGGACAGGTGGCCTTTAAGGCGTCCTCAGTCACACGGGAGATGAACACAACATAACACTTTCCCTCCCTTCAACTCATAACAATGATTAAGGGTCCCATGAACTTCAGCCAAGATGGTAGCGACTGGATTCTCACAGCGCTCTTCGTATCCCACGAATGCATTCATAGCGGCATAGTCGACGAGGTTCTTGACATTTAGGAGAAAGCGTGACACCATAGAGGAGAAGAGCTAATACATTCGTAAACATTTCCCAATTTTCCTCTTAAGCCAAATGATGTAGGTATTCCTATAAGTATCTTTGAGGAAGGCCCCTCACTTTGCCCTTGATTGAACTCGCTTTCCAACTTCATTAGGTGTATTTTCCTGATCCTCGCTCACTGCAAGACAAGGATATACTGCTCAAAGTAGTTGTATGGAGTTTTTTCCAAATTTAAGACTTGCTCGAATTCTTCCACTGATGGCACTAGTTGGAAATCTTGGAAAGTGAAGCACCTTAGCGGCGGATCATAGTACTGGGCTAAAGTAGTAATTTCTGATGTTTGGACCTCCACCTCTAACAAACTCAACAAATTCTTATACCCCTTCTTGAATGCATCCTTCAAGGTTATCTTTTTCTCACCAGATCCCTTGATCCACCAGTAATACCGTCCTTTGCTTTGATGTATATCAAAATGTCTGAACTCGAATACCCCCGACTCAAAATCCCATGTTAATTTCCAATTTATCTCAAAGGCTTAATCACAAATTTATAATTTTCTGACTAGAATCAGCGACAAGACCATAAAAATGCATGAGAAAAAGAAAGAAATAAAAGAAAAAGGTGTATAAAAACGGTATAAAGATATGTACAAGGTGTTGGTTTTATTAAGCAAAAATGAGGGTTAAAAGACTGCACACATCTCCCTTTGTACCCTAATGAAGGTCGAACACTTAAGATCTAAGGTTAAGTATATGGAATCTCACAAGGATGGTTACCTGAACCTAAAGATCAACGGCTACTAGAGCTATGGCCCCCTTTATAGTATCTCCACAACAGTCGAGTAATCAACTAGGTGTGGAAACACATATGAAGAGAACAGACTCTAGTTGGAATTCTCACGATAGCCAAACAGGAAGTACATCCCAGAGTGACACCGCTACACAACTCCTCTAATTCTAAGTTACGCTCAGACCCGGGTATAGGGCCCCACTCATGATATGCCGAAAGTGTGTGTGTGAAGGGAGAATATTATGCATACCCAAACCCTCACCTGCAAAACAACCAGAAAAATTCCCAGGCAGATGTGAACATATTGTCTACCCTAGGGTTCAATATTCAACAGTTATTGCAGTTATTCCAAATATCAAGCATAGATAGAGAAAAGGGAAAGAAAAAACACAAAGCAAAACCACATCGAATTCGCGCATCTAATTAAATGGCTCGACTCTCTAGCATTCCCCAGTGAAGTCGCCATCTGTCGCAACCGGAATCGCGACGGGACGACGATCCAAAAAAGAAACGGGTTTTGAAAAGAGATTTTGGAGTCGCCACCATAGTTTATTCTGGAAAACTACGGAAAAAACCATAAAATAATAAGACACGGTCCACGAAAACCAGATGCTGGGTTCGGGAGTCGGTTACGCGTAGGGAAGGTATTAGCACCCTACAGCGCCTGCCCGAAGGCAGTACCTTTAACTAAATGCGCGAATGTGATGTGGTTTTCAAAATATTTAACTATCCCCTAAAATAAAATTCTAAATAAACAAAATATATTTTTTAGTTTTTTGGGGCCCGACAAGGATTGACCTTGCTCCTACGTATTCTCATTCAAAATGAGAAATCAGGGTTACGTAGTTCTTTCAGAAACTGTGTTGAAAATTTTGACTAAGAAATTGTTTGAGAATTTTGTTTGGAATTGATTTTGGATTTTTGGGAAGTGAACCTGACAAGGACTAGCCTTGCTCCTACGTATCTCCATTTTTGATGGAGAATCAAGGATCACGTAGTTCTAGCTGAAAGATTACTTGTAGCTGGGAATATTTTAGTATTTTTAATAAAGAAGGAAAAGGTTTTCTAGCACAAGGCCTACGCGAGCGGTCGCACGTGTGCTTAAACCTTTTCAAATATTTTTATTTGATTTTTAACTTTTGTAAAAGAAAAGGAAAAGGTTTTTTAGCACAAGGCCTACGCGAGCGGTCGCACGTGTGCTTAAACCTTTTCAAATATTTTTATTTGATTTTTAACTTTTGTAAAAGAAAAGGAAAAGGTTTTTTAGCACAAGGCCTACGCGAGCGGTCGCACGTGTGCTTAAAACCTTTTCAAAATATTTTTATTTGATTTTTAACTTTTGTAGAAGAAAAGGAAAAGATTTTCAGCACAAGACCTACGCGAGCGGTCGCACGTGTGCTTAAACCTTTTCAAAATATTTTTATTTATTTTTTTTTTTTTGGAGAATGAAACAAACAAGTCTAACCGATATAAATAAAACAAAAGCGTGTGGACTATCAAAAAGGGGTTACATGCAATAAAAAACTAACTAATAAAAAGAAAACAAAAGCATAAAAATAAAGCAAGAGAAAAGCCCAACATGAATAGGGGTGCAGAAATAAAAACCAGAGGTATGGAGTGAAATTGAGGCTCTTTGGGCCCAAACCCTTTTCTCCAACTTTGTATCTGTCAGGGGTGTAAGGGTGAAACTGGAGGTACATCCCGAAATAGTGTGCGCAGGCCCAATTCTTCTTTTATTTTTGTTTGCAGAAACAGAATGGGCTGAAGCCCAAAACGGAACAGGGGTGCAAGTGGGCAGTGGAGGTGCGCTACATAATTCTTGGCCTAGGCCCAATTGAAAGAAAATGCGAAGGGGTGCGAACAGGAATGCAGCGCGTCCGGAAGAAGGTTCAGCCCACCAGCTAGGTCCAAAACTCCTTCTAACCTAGAAACCTGTAGGGGTTCAATCAAATTCAACTCATTCCACCATTCACAATCAGCACATCAGAGACCTAGGGTCTCTTTCTCTGATCGAACTAGCCTAGGGCTGGGATTGCCTCCCTTGAACACTTGCGCCACTACTTCTTCGAACCAGACCCTCGCGCCACCACCTTCTACCAGTCTCGGCATCGGCGGCGACCCCAAGCGCTACCGGAATTACTGCCGGCCGCGGCGTCACTGCCTTATCTTCCTCTTCTCCGTTCGAAAACAGCAACCCAAGGAGGGGTTTGCTTCTTCTACACGTGCGCCGTCACCTCCGCCATGACCGGCCGCCGCCAGTGCGCTGATGGCTGCCTTAGATCCTGCCAGTTGTCGCGTCAATCTCTCGCTCCTCTACCTCCCTCCTTCGAATGGGGTTCACACTTTCCCAGGTTCACCGCCACGAATCGTGACTCCTCGCCGGTGCTGCCGCTCACTGCCGCGACACCGCCACACCACAACGCCGTGACCGGGAATGCCTCTGCCTTTGCGTGGAAGTGGCCCTTGGGATTTTTGCTGGGTGATATTGGGGTGGTTACGGGTGTATGAATGATGATGGTGTTAGAACACGTGATAGAGGTAGAGGTTTTTGGTCAGAGGTGAATGATGGATGCTGTGGGAGGTGAGGAATTGGGAGTGAATTGGAACAAGATGTTGAACTCTAGTCGTGTTCATGAATGGGTCATGGTTTGATAATGGTAATGGAAGTTCTGTGTGTGAACCGTGTGTTTTTATGTTTTGGGTGTTGAGATGGGTTGGAGTGGTAGTGATAGGAATGTGATAGAGGTTAGGAAGTGAGTGAGTTCTTCTCTGTTTTTCAAGTGTTGAAGAAGATGGAAGGGTAAATCCCAGATGAACGGATGATGAGGAGGGCGTTTCTTTGTACGAGCGAATAGAGGAATTGAGAGTTGTGGCGTGTGACCAATGATGGATGATGGGTGTTGGAGATGAGGAACTTGGAGTGAAAAGGAATTGTGGTTGGGATGGTTACGGGTGAGGGGAGTCAAGGAGTTTGAGGTTAGGCCGTGGTATAAGGTGTTGGAGATGAAAATGAAAGATGAAGGGGATGAAGATAATGGGTGTATATGAGTCAATGAAGGATCGTCCGAGG